>NW_020289975.1:2162477-2435535 GCF_003144245.1 Jaminaea rosea | reverse complement strand
CCCCCCTCCCTCTGGCCCCTCCGACCCTCGATCTTCCCTCCCGATCCTTGGTACCTGGTCTCGTTCTCGCAGCATCTTACTCACCGGAAGCCTACTCCCTGGACGACGCCTGCGGTGGGTCAGCGCGGCATGTGTGGAGGTTAGCGTCAAGTCGGGTATCAGAGCCACACAAAATGCGTCGATGCTGTGTACACTGACCTGTGACTGCGAGTGACCAGGACGAAGCAGTTGGTGGCAGGCATGTCGATGTCAGTCGCGAGTCCACGCACCCTCTTTCCCTGCCGCCAGTGTCGTTGAGACGATTCAAAGCAGCTCACCCCTGAATTCAATCATGCCTACAAGAAGTGTACGGTGATGTAGCCTGTAGTCTTGAAATGCTGTTGGATGCGAAAAGAGGGCAATCAAAAGGATGACAGAGTCTCGTCCTTGGACCCTGCGACGACTCGTGGTTGGGCGTGAGAGCTTCGCGTTGTGGAGGCGTTGAGTGACAGGTGTTCCCCAAATCAAGGCTTCGGCGAACGCGAAGCTCTAGCAATTCAAGCCTTCCATTCAATGTCATTGATCAAATTCCCCTGACCTCTCCTTGGCACGCACAGCGACTGATGAGCCTGTCAAATTTGATCGAAATCCAATTGCGCACCACAAAAAGAGGTACAAGAAGCTATACGAAGACGACGAATGCACGCAACAGGTATCTTCCTCCTCACTTCTTGCTCATCAACTTGCTGAACCTCCTGCCCAGCGACGAGCCCTTCTCCTTCGGCTTGTCGACCAAATTGGCCTTAGCCTTCTCCTTGATACCCGGACCACCGTCGCCACTCTTGCCGTAGTCCGAGGCACCGCCGTTGCTCTTCTGCTTGGATACGGCATCGCCGTTGCCGTTGGCTTCAGGGGCAGCGTCACCGTTCTGCGGATGGCCGTTCGCAGCCTTGTCCGCCTTCTCATCGTGAGGCACAGCGATGTGGTCCTTGGACTCGGCCTTGGCTACCGTCTTCTTGTCTGCGACGGGCGCATCGTGGAATTCGTCCTTCGACGCTTCACCAGACCCGGCAGCCGCCGCTGCGCCACCTGCACCCGCAGCAGCGCCAGCGCCTGCACCCGCGGCTGCTTCTTCGCCCTTCTTGTCATCCTTCTTTTCCTTCTTATCGTCCTTCTTGTCCGCCTTCTTGCTGTCGCCGTTGGACTGCGCAGCGCCCCCACCACTATCGGCGGTAAGCGTCTTTCCCTCTGCGGGACCAGCAAGGGTGCCGGCGGGCACGCCGACGACGGTGATAGCAGCTGGGGTCTTCTCGCCCTCTTCGGGCGTCTCGCCGTCTACGCGCGAGCCCTCGATGTTTCTGGCCATCTCCTCAGACCCATACAAGGTGACCCAGTCCTGCTTCTCAAGCGCGTCGTCCGTCTTCTTCTCGGCGTCCTTGATTGACATGCCTTCCTCTTCGATCTCCTTGAGCTCGCGCTTGATCACAGCGGCGCAGAACTTGCGACCGACGATGTGGCGGATGGCTTCACCGTTCTTCTGCTTGTACATCCAGGTGACAATGCCCTGCCCGTCGATCGTGGCATCACGGTGCAATTGGGTGCGACCTCGGGTGAAAGGCTCCTTCTCGAATTGAGCAACGCGCAGCTTCTTGACGAGGATGAGGCGCTTGTCGAGGAGCTCCTTGCTGCTGTCTCCCTCGGCCCATTTCTTGGTTACCTCCTCGTACTCATCTGCCACCTTCTGGAATGCGTCCTGGCGCTTCTTCTTCTCTTCCTCGTCAACCTTGTTCTCTCCATCGCGCGGCTCCTGCCACGCCTTTGTAAAGTCGAAGTCGACATCGCCGCCCAGCTCGGCGATGAGGCGGTCGGCGGGTAGCAAGTGTGCGCATTCCTCAGGCTTGGACATGAAGACTACCTTCGAGCGGACGGTGGGGTCCAGGAGGGGGCCAAGGATCTTCCAGATACCAGAGAAGATCCAGGGAGCCTTGTAGACCACGAGGGTGTGGAGGGACTCGGGGAAGTAGGCTTCGAGACACTTGACGATGTACAGGATACAGCCCCAGTCCATATTGGCCAGACCGAACTTGTTGAGGTCGAAGAAGAGGACCACTTTGTCGTTGGGAGGGACAAGGAGGAGACGGAAGCTCTCCATGGCGTAGGCCACGTACTTCTGCATCGACTCCGCCGGCTGGCCCTTGGTGAAATGCTTCCTCACATGAATGTAGCAGCAAGGGCACTCATTCTTCGCAGCACCGAAAGCGTACGTCTTACCGGAGCGCTGTTGCTCGAGGAACTTCTCAATCTTGGCATTGCCCTCGTCACCTTGGAGAGCGAGGTCTTCGATACCGTTGTCGAGACGCCACTTCATACAGCCGGCAAGCATTGCCATGCCTCGGTCAACGTCCCACTTGCGGGCGCGGAGGAAGCGCAGGATACAGGTGTCAGGGTCGTCGAGCTTGATGAATTTCCAGAAGGCTCTGTGGGCCGGGTAAGAGTGAGTTGGGTGTAGGCGTCAGTCTTGCGCCCCTGGCGTCTCGCGCATCGCTCTGCCGCTTTTGCTCACTCCTTGAGAGCCTCCTGGCCGTACTGCTCCGTCAGCTCATTCAAGGCCTTTTGCTCTTCCTTTGCCTTTGCCTCATCCTTGGCCTTGTCATCGTTGGCGATACCAGACTTCTTGGGGTCGTCCGAGTAGCCTTCTCCGTCGCCGCCGCCACCGCCACCTCCGCCGCTCTTGCCTCCACCTTTGGCCTTGTCGAGGATGCTGTGAGAGCGAGGCAGGCATTGCGCACCCGTCAGCTCTTGGCCCTACCACGGCCGAGTCCCCCAAATGCGTACGCACCTAAAATACTGCTTCCATGCTTCTCTGAGCTTCTTGTCTTGCTCGTCTGTCAGGTTGCCAACGTAGCCGTCGGGGTGGCTCACTGCGATGTGGGTCAGCAAAGCCAGGTCAGCTCACTGCATTTGAGCATCATCGTAGCGACGCGCTGTTGCTGCTCACCTTCGGCCTGTCCAATTTCTTTCACTGCCATGGTTGCGAAGCTCTTCTAATGTAGGCCGCAATGGTGGTAGCAAGTAAGGAGACAAAGAGTGGAGACAACGGGGAGGCACACAAGGAATCCCTTTCGCAAGAGGCTCGAGAGCAGGGAGCGGGACACGCATCATTGGCGTCGTCGTCGTCGTCTCGACGACTCGTTCGCATTGCGGGGACGAAGGCGGGGGCCGGTGCTAGAATAGAGGTGCATGAGGGCCGTACGACACAGTCGACGTGCCCTCCAACGCGGCGCATGGGCCATTTGAGTCTGCCGATCGGTCGGCAGTTGATTTCACATCAGACACCCGGACCAAGAGGAGCATGGCCAGAGCAAACAGGAGGGCGCTCGCCGAGGTACTGGGCGTCTCTCTATCGTCTTCTTCGTCGTCGATCATCTCGGCCTAGCTCGCCTGTGTCTTGCTGCTGCTGCTTGTGCGTGCGTCACCATCATGAGTTGCTCGAGCGTCGAGCGCCCACTCCTGGCTCCGACATGATGCGAGTGGAGAAGTCCAGGAGGAGGTCGAAAAAGACGCTCTGCATCTGCGCCCGCTGCTGCTGCTGCTGCTGCCTGCGGGGCCTCGCTTGCTTGGCGACTTTCGACGCGGGGGGTCCGAGCGTGAATGCGCCCAGGGGACGCGGGATCGATCGGTGAGCGGCAACGAGGCGAGGGGACCATGAGCTCATTGGGGAGCGTTTCCCGTACCTCGGCCAGGCGTAGAGCATGATGGAGGCCCGGTACGCCAAAGGTTAGGGAGACGGCCGATGAATGTGCAACCAGCCGGTCGCCAAACAAAGCTAGTCCTGATCATGGCACGCCGATTAGCGCATCGATCATGGTGATGCCGGGGCGTGGGAGCTTCTCGCGTCGAAGGCTCCTAGCTTACTATGGCACGGCTTCAAGCTCAAGAGGACACGTCATAGATATTGCGAGATGCGAGGAACAGAGCTGTGGGTAGGGTAACACTAAGGGATACAAGAAAGCGAGCAGAGAGGGGGGACACGGGGGAAAGCGCTTGTGTGCGCAGAGTTGAATCTGTCGACGCGAGCGTGTGGTGACTATGTGGACGAGAGCAGGGTCGTTGGGACCTTCTGACTCTCACTTGGCCGTACCGATGGCGTCCGCTCCCTCACTGTGGGCTGTGCTCAAGGGTCGCGAGTCATGGTAGTCTTGGTGCAGCACCGACTCAAACTTGGGGCTTTCAATCGCATTGTCAGAGTCGGAGCCAGACTTGGTGTGATCGAGGCGATGCCCATCCTCTGGGTTGCCCGACCCCTTGAAGAAGTTGGCAAACTTAGACGACGACATCGGTCGGTCCTCGTCGAGGACGAACTGCGAAGTGTCGAACTCGCGGTAGCGCATGGGGTTGTGGAATTCCCAGTCGCCGCCGAAGAGGCGGCAGTAGATCCAGGTGGCAACGTAGCGCAGACCAAAGCCGACGAAAGTCCAGCCAAGTGAGCCGAGAGGAGCGGCAAAGAAGGCGCCGAGAACGCTGTAATCGTCGATGTAGAGGCCGTTGGGCAGGATGATGAGGCGCAGACCCTCGTAGGCGTCGCGGTAGAAGATGGCGCCGAAGACGAAGACGGTGAAGAAGCCTCCGAAAGCGCCGCAGAAGGCGTCCCAGCCGTTGAGGAAGTAGAGTTCTTTGATGAGACCGAGGAGCGCACCGGGGAGGATCGCGGCGGCGGCAATGTCTGCAATGAGGAAGACCTCGAGGATGTCGATATTCTTGACGGCGAGGACGACCGAGGGGACGTTGATGGCGATGAGAATGCCTCGGCAGATCCAAATGTTCAGTCGGCCAAGGAAGACATCGTTGTAGATCGTCGAGATCTGCGCAGACTGGAAGGTGTCGTACGCCGAGCTGGTGAGAGCGGAGGCGAGGACAAGGACGAAGCCGGCGACCCAGTTGGGTAGCGTGGCAATGATGTAGAAGAAGTTGCTCGAGCCATCGTCCTCAGAGGTCGGACCGTTGAAAAGACCTGCCCACCAGGCGAGAGGACCCGTCATGCCGACCAGGAAGCAGATGGCAAACAGAGGGACAGTGGCCAGACCGACGGACCAGTAAAGCGTTTTGTCGTTCTTCGAGGCAAACGCACGCTGCCAGAAGCCTTGATTGAGCACTTGACCTGCAACGAGAGCAACGGGTAGGATGTACCAAAGCTCGCCGCCTAGCCTCTGGGGCCTCAGGAGGCCTGACGCCTCGATGGTGTCGTGATTAATGTCGATGTTGACGCCAATTGCAATGGCGGCGATGATGATCTCAATCAAGATGATGATGGCGTTGACATTGTCAGTCCAGAGCGATGCCTTGAATCCTCCGTAGGCAGTGTAGATCGTCGTGGTAATTGCGACGATGAGAGCGGCAATCGTTGGGTTGACGGTGCCACCGGAGAGGATGGAGACAACGGAGCCGTATGTGTTGAGCTCGACAAGCATGAAGCAAAACATGAAGCCGACGAATGTCAATCCCATGAGGACACCGATGGGCCAGCCGTATCGCCTGCGGAAGTACTCGGCGAGGGTGAAGCCATCTGGACAGAGTCGACGGATGTAGGGGCCGACCCATGCGAAGAACCACAGGGGAACCACGGTAGCGAAACAGTAGCTCGCGAGTCCGAGGATGCCAGCTTCAGGGATGACAGCTAGCTGTGGATAGCCAAAGAGGAGAGACGAGCTCATGTCTGCGGGGACAAGAAGGGAGAAACAGCCGTCAGTGAGCCACGTCTCGCAGGAAGAGGGCGAGGGGAGGGAAGAGGGGTTGTATCGACGAAGTACGCGAGACAATGAAGACGGTGGCGGTGCCAAGTCGATCGTAGCCCCGCGCAGATCGTCGATGTTTGAGCAAGCAGCTTCCCTTCGCACGCATTATCGTGTTCAGGTTTAGCCTACTTCGTAGCGCACGAGGCGATGACGAAGGTAGACTGACGGTATAATCTCAGCCAAGTCCCACGAAATGGGGAAGAGGCACCCGTAGCTAAGCTCTTTTCCCTGGCCAGTGGACAAGAGACCATGTCGCCGCGCGACGACAGTATGAGCGCGGCTTCTAGAGGTGAGGTCAAGAGTCAGGTCGTACCGTGGCCGGCGACAACGGATATAGCCAAGTGACGAGGCCAGGGAAAAGGTGACGAAGCTTTTGTGAAGACGGGTGGGGTATGGAGATCTCTTACCGATGCTGTGCTACGCCTTTGCCGTTAAGGCTGCTGGGATGAGATTGATGGGACCGTGGTGCGCTAAGGCAACTAACTCGACGCGATCCAGTTGAGAGTCAGAGGAAAGACTGAAGATGAAAAAGGGAGAGGGTGGTGAGATGAGCGTCATTCGTGAGAGATGTGCGGCGTCGCACTCTGAAGAACGCACCACTCTGCGTGCGGATGCCGCTGAGGAAGTCGTTCTTGTTACGAACCCTCCATCCTGCGAACATGCCCACGAGGAAGAAGGCCGACAGGGCTGAATAGACGAGCGCATTGGACTGACTTTTGTCCAGCATCTTGATGCTCGTTTTGCAGGAGGAGGCAGTGGTGGAAAGAAGAAGGAAGAGGGGATGGGGCGAAGGGAAGGAGTCAAACAAAGGTACGGCCGGCAGCTAAACTCTTCTCCCGATGGCCCTGGGCTCGCCTTGGGAAATGCGGCCAAATCCTGCTTTCTTGCAGCTCATGTGTGAAGCTCGAGTGACCTGACCAAGCCACAGAGGCTCGCCATCCGTTTGCAAATCGGCAGCCACGTGGGTTGCAAATGGCCCAGCGCACAAGCCATGGCCATTTCCTTTCCGCGTGGGCCGGTCGAGATGGAGGTGGATGAAAGACCGGGTAGAGTTGGCTTCTTTCACCTTCATCACGCTCCATCACATTCACCGCTCCTCAAGGTCTAAGATTACAGTCAGTCGATTGCCCTCAGTCAGATCACAGACACAGCATCTCGCTTTCACTGAGGTCTCAGTTGGAGCATCAAAGACAACGCAAACACGCACAACCATCTGCGCATGATGGAGAGTGGCTGGCATATACTCGGCCCTCGTTGATTCTTGACCACATCATTATCATCATCTACAGACATTGGCCATGGCGGACATCATGGAGACAGTAGCACAGGCTGCGCCTACCGCAACTGCTGCTGATGTCCCCCCAGCCGCCACAGCGGCGTCAGCTTCAGCCTCAGCCTCCTCCATGGCCACCGGCTCGTCGTCAGCCTCTTCGCTGCTCCAGCCATCGTCCGCCTCTGAGATGGCGCAAATCAACCTAAACATTCCAATCGACGCTGCGCCGCGCGAGCTTCACGACGGCCTGCGAGAAATTGCCAAACATCACGCCCGAAGAGGAGCTATACGATTTGCCGATAGAGCGGGCGGTGGTTGGTTGCCCGCAGGAGGAGATAGTGACCCTGCCTCTGAGAAGGGCAAGGCACGTCAGTGGTGGTGGAATGTAGCGTGAGTGTGTTTTACTGTCGAGCTGAAGAATTTCACACTCACGAGCCCCTCGTTCTCCCATCAGCTTCCAACACGATGCAGACCTGCAGCCCGGCCAGCTCACCCTCGCGACGTCATCCGAATCTTTCGCGGCCAACACAACGTCGGGCTTCGTGCGAGACCCATGGCTCATCACGATCCGCTTTGGTCGCAGCTGCGAAGCTTTCAGAGGGCTGGGCCGAGTCTTGGGACTCACTCGCTCCATCACTCGCCCAGTCAGCTCAGCCTCGGCCCTTGCGACGCACCGCAATCTTGTAGACTCCTCAGGAGCATACACATTAGACCCTCAGCTGGCCACGCAAGGCCTCAATGTCTCCGAGCAAGCCCAATTCGACACGCTAGGCACCATGATCGACGTGAGCCGCAACGGCGTGCTGACAGTGGATAGCTGCAAGTACCTCTGTCGCAAGCTTGCCCTCTGGGGATATAACCACCTTCAACTCTACACCGAGGACACCTATAAGCTCGAGGGGGAGCCCTTCTTCGGCTACCTTCGCGGCGGCTATACGCAAGAGGAACTCAAGGAGATAGACGACTACGCTTTCAGTTTGGGCATCGAGTGCGTGCCCTGCATTCAGACGCTCGGCCACTTGGGCCAGGTGCTGCAGTGGCCGCGCTTCCTCGCCATGAGAGACACGACGGAGGTCCTCCTCGCTGAGCTGCCGCAGACGTACGATCTTCTGGCCAAGATGATCTCGACAGCAACGGCGCCCTTCAGGTCGAAGCGTATCCACCTTGGCCAAGACGAGACGCACGGCCTTGGGCACGGGCGATATCACCAGATCTTTGGGCAGCACAACTACAAAGAGCCGACGCGCATTTTCATTGAACATCTCCAGCGGGTGAACCAGATCTGTACCGACCTCGGACTGGAGCCCATGATCTGGAGCGATATGCTCTTTTGTCTGAATGCGAAGAACAACTCACTGCTGGGCTACTATGACTCGGCTCAGCCTAGCGCGCCGACGGTCCAAGGTGGGTACCAAGTGTCCATGCCTTCCATGCCATCCGAGCTGACCACGCTTCTTCCCCGCCTTCCTTGCTCTTGCACACACAGGCCTGCCACCAGAATGCACTCTTGTCTACTGGGACTACTATCACCTCCGCGAGGAAAATTACACGGCTCGCATCGAGTCGCACAAACTCCTCAACGATGGCAAAGCCCCTTGGATGGCTGCTGGCTCTTGGACGTGGACACGCTTCTGGACTGCTCTTCCCTTTACTTTTGCGACTTGCAGAGCTAGTCAGAATGCTTGCAAGCGACCGGAGAGTGGGGTGAGGAATGTTTTTCTGACCATATGGGGTGACGAGGGGAATGAGGTCGACCTGTACTCCTCCCTGCCCGCATGGGCGTACTATGCCGACCACGGTTACACGTCAGAGAAGGAGGTTGACATCCCCCTGCTGAAAGCCAAATTCGACGGCATCACGGGCGGCAACTTCGATGACTTCGTCGTCGCCTCGCGTCTTGACGATCCCAGTCCAGAGTCTCAAACGATGGACGACCGAGTTCACTTTAGTCCTAACACTTCCAAGTGGATGCTTTGGGAAGAGTGAGTGTCACTGCTCCATACTCAGGTCGCGCAGCTGCTTACTCACATATTCCCTCGTCATGCAGACCCTTCTTCGGCTTCGTCACTCCCACCATCTCCGCCTCCGGGCTCGACCTCGAGCACCATTACCAACAGCTCTCCATATTTCTCGACACGCGACTCTCAACCCAACCCTTCCAAGGCGCCCCGGACCCGCCCGATCACCCACCACGGAGCATCCTCGACCATCCTCTGAACGCTCGGCTACGATTTCCAGCTTTGATCGCCCGAGCTTTGTCTATGAAGGCGAGATTGAGGGAGCGATTGAGTCTAGCGTACAAAGAAAAGGATTGGGATCAGATGGAGTTGCTAGCAGGCAAGGGGAGTAGGGTGGATGAGACGGAGAGTCTACTTGGAGATTTGAGGGCTACCATTAAGCAACTGCACGACTATCATCGCCAGCTATGGATGAGCATGTATCGGCCCTTTGGGTGGGAAGGGCTCGACTTGCGCTACGGCGGTTTGGAAGCCAGGCTAGAGACAATGCATTTGCGCATCGTCAAATTTCTGGAGCACGTGAGGCGACAGAAGGAGAGGGAGAAGGTCAGCGCAGCCAAGGCAAATGGGGAGAGGAGCGCCGAAGTCGCTCTACGGGAGCTCGCGCTTAGGGATACGGACGTGGAGGAAGAGGCTGCAGGGTGGCAACCGGAGGGTGGCATCATGCTGCGCGGGGAAGACGTCCAAGACTCCGGTGGACGTTACGACGAGACGGTCACCAGCCTTCCCGAGCTCGAGGTCGAGCTCCACGTCGCGTACCCGAGTGCGGAGCAGCTCCTGGATTATCATAGAGTCAGCAGGCCAACGTACTGCTAGATCGCGCAGCGGGCTGTCGCGAAGAAAAATGCAGGTCAGACTTCGCGCTCAGGCTCGACGAGGTATCGACTGTGATTAGATTGGTGACGTGATGATATGATCGTGGCGAGAAGAGTAGAGATTGAAGCGTCTGGTGTTCGCGAGGTATGAGGACCGGCGCGGATGTCGCGATGTAATGAGAAAGATTATGAGAGGCCAATTTTTGACAAAACGTCTGAAGTAGGGAGCGAGAACTCTGAAATGCTGATGTTGACGACGAGTTCGATTGGTGAGCTTGCCTAATCGAGCTTGAGGCGCTTGAAGCTTTGGCGGTGGTGTGAAGGTGTCAAAATGGTGAATGGAGGCTTGATCTGGGCTGAAGTCGTCAGAGGTTGTTGCTGCTGGTGGTGATGAGTATAGAGAGATGAATAAGTGATACAGTGAGTCTTGAGTGATTCTTGAGTCGTCCGGAGAGATCTCCGTCTGTTCAGAGCTCATCGAGGAGCTTCTTCAGGCTGTCGACGTCCTTGGCAAAGCCGTTGTCGTTGAATGGCCTCTGCGTGTAGCCGTACGAGACTGAAGCGCCGTCGCCGACCGTGCTGCAAAAAGCGGCGGGAGAGAAGAGAAGGTTAGTGCTCGAAGCCCCCTTTTGGCTCTGTCCTGCTCGTCGCCCCACTCACGGGTAACCGTCGTCCTCCTTCAACCAGTCGTCGAGCTGCTTAACAATGACGCCGCGCTTCTGTCTGAAGTGCCCCTTGACGACCTCCTCCCAGGGCTCAGGCGGGTTCTGCAGCGTTCGCAGCATGGCATGCCTGACAGTCTGTCGTCGCAAATTCTTCGTGTAGTGCATCGACCGATCTGTACCGCGCCAATTCTCCCAGCCGGGCTCATTGACCGCAGGCTCCTCCTCAGCCATGACGAGTGAAGAGAGGGACAGCAGCACCTGCAATAGGGTAGAGCGGCCCGGGCTCCAGCCAGGACCGGGCCAAGTGCCCAGGAGCGACAGGCAGACCTTGCCTTGCGCATAGAGGTTGGGACCGAAGCGGACCGCGCCGCCGTCTGTTGTCAAGATCGTAACCTTGGGAGGTTGCTGATTGTATTCGCGCGGAAGAAAAACATCGAAGTTGAAGAGGCCGTTGGCGTATGGTGAGGAGGGAGGGCCGCTCAGGCAGGCGCGAAGGACGTCGAGGCGAGCTTCAGCTACGCGGACGAAGATGGCGCAATGCCAGTCCGCAGGCAGGGAGGGGCCTGATTTAGTGCGAGCAGATGAAGGGGGGTCGTCAGTCATTTTTGTGTTCATGCTACCATCCCCGCACTCTTTGGCTCACCCAGTCCGGCCAGCTCCTTTGCGATGATGAGATTGCGCTTTGAGTCGGCAAGGTCGCGCGTCAATTCGATCTCCTGAGCGTATGTGTGAGCCCATGTCGTGCTTTTGGAGCCTGATGTGCCCGTGACCTTGCTGATCATGTCCGCTTCTTGGTAGATGAGCCGCCTTGCCCACGTCTGATATTTGTCCTTCATCTCATCTTCGCTCAGCTGGCGCTCGACTTTGTTGGCATCCTCGTCCCAATCGTCGTCGCGCAGCTCCACTGCTCCACCCCTGATCTCGCTGAGAAAGCGTGCCAGGAAGCCTTTGCCCTTGATCTCGATAAGAGAGCGATCGATGGCATCCACATCTGCGATGATGGAGCAGCATAGGGCGAGCGTTCGTCTTGCTTCCTCCGTCCTCTCGTCGACAGCAGACGTCTTCTTTACTGGACTTGTTGCGCCCCTCGTGTTGCTTGACGGGTTGTTGGGCTCGGGTGGATCCGACTTGGTGATGTTCTTGACGAGTACTTGAGCTTGGTCGTAGACAGCCTGAGCGAGCTCACGAGGCCCAGGGGACCCTTCGTAGATGTTGTGTTGCTCTTTGCCGTGAATCTCGGTGCGCTGTAGCCGCATAATAGGCTGAGCTACGAGGGGAGCTGTGGCGATGTGGCGGCTCAGCATACGCATCCAAGTCATGAGCTCTTCGAAGAGAGGTAGGCGCTCCGTGACGTCCATGATCGATCGCGTGGACAGGAGGGTGCTCGCGATGGGCAGGAAGCGGCGACGGAGGTGGGCGAGGTTGGAGAGGTCAGGAAGGTGGTCGAGGCAGACTGGCCCCGTCAAGAAGTCCTTGCCGTCAAAGTGTACCCACTCGCGCCTTTCGTCGGGTAGATATGCTCGCAGCTGGAGGAGACAAGTTCGGATGGATTCATCGCGTTGCAGCTGTTGCTGCTGCGCGGCATTCTGCCACGAGTAATCGTCTTCTGCTCCTCCTCGACCGCCGCCGCCGTAGCCGGTACCTGCAGCTGCAGCCTTGGATCCGGGCTGAGGAGGTGAATAGTAATCGTCGTAGTATCCAAAAGGGTTGGCGGCTGATGCAGCGCCGGTGACAGCCGTGGTGGCAGAGCTGGGCGTAGCCGATGTAGAGTGTCCGTCCCCGACCTTACGCCGTTTACGGGCGTCTCCATCCTCGCGCGATTCCTTGCTGGTCGGCTCGTCAGGATTCAAGAGACGCTCGACGTGAGCGAGACCAACGCCGAGGACCATAGAGGATGACAGTGGGCAGTGAAGCAGCGTCCAAGAGGCGTTGGGTGTAGCCGAAGCCTTGTCTGCGCAGTCACCGTTCGTCGCTGAAGCTTGATGAGAGCGGCTCGTCGTTTGCGTCTTTGTTGCTGCCTCTTTGGCCGCTTTTACATGCTCGCTCCAGTCACCGCCGCAGGCGAGGCAAAAGGTAGTACGGCACTTGGTGCATTGTTTGGGCAGGTTGCGCTGGACGTGGTCGAGGAATGAGGCCAAGGTGGGAAAGAGGATCAGAAACTCCTTGCCGGAGCGAGGATAAGCCTTGCGACACGATGGCTTGGGGCAGGTGACGTCGTCGTAGACGAGGTGCTTGTAGACGTCGAAGAGGAACTGCGTAGGTCGGCGGGGAAAGCGAGGTAAAGTGAGCGTGGTCCAGGAGGTGAGCGAGAGCTGCTTGTCTCACATTCTGCTCGCTACCGTGTCCCACTCCCCGCTGCCAGTCGTTGGCGGTCAGCTCCTGGCACTCGATGGGTGTCAATCTCCTGCGAGATGTTTGTGAGCGTCAGTCGAGCTATCGGTCCTGCATGCAAGCCTTCGTCTGCTCACTTCTGTTCCGGAGTCTCTTTGGCCTGGATGGTGAGCGTCTTTGCCGGCATGATGGACTCGATGACCTTCTCCTTGCGGTTCTTCTTCATGTTGATGCTGCTGTATGGGTCTTGATCGGCCATGCCTGTGGCCCTGTCGCCGCCGTTGTCTCCATCTTCATCGTCTGATATGATGATTGCGTCGCTGACGCCGCCCACGCTACCGCCCTCCGACTCGTGATCGTCTTCGTCTTCATTGTCGTCGTCCCTGCAATTCCTCTTCGAGGTCCTGGGAGGGACTGCAACAGGGCCAAAGATGCCCGCGGCGATGGCTATCAAGGATGACCGTGGTCAGCTGTCAAACACGGCCGTGGGTCGATGTGGACGGCGCTCACCTTCGGCAGCATCGTGATAAGAGCCCGTCGCCTCGAGAGCAGCGACGGCCGTCTCGATGGAGGCGCCCTGGGCAGCGAGAGAGCGGCCCAGTCAATATTGAGTCGCACGTCGCCTTGACAATCGAGGCTCACTCACCTTTGCCATCAGCTTGGCAATATCCTCGTCGGCGGCCATGTTGAATGACGCCTTCGATGAGAAAGAGATCTATGTGACGGTCACAACGGAAGGTAAGACTAATCTGGTCCGCTTTGGGCCGTCATGACCCCCGTTGCTCCGCCAACGAGGGCTCTGACCTCTGAGAGCACACTTCGACGTCGGAGGAGCGAGACAAAGCGGGGACAGCCAGAGGGACGGAAAGGGACAAAGTCGGGGCCCGTGCACGCGTCGAGCTCAGAGGACAAGGACAAGGACCAGACCGTAGACTAGCCAGCCGTCTGCGGGCCCGACCCTCGTGCTCGTCATTCCATCTCCGCATCATTGCTCAGTCGCTGATATTTGTCGAGCACGAGGCTGGCATCCTTGCAAATCTATTATGGGCCTATCATTTAAGAGACAAAGCGCATGCTCAGGTACAATCTCCCTATCAATCATGCTCTTGAAGAAGCTGGAGCACGCCGGCCCGGCTCGATACTCACAGACCTCGCGCGGCAGATGATTACGGCTCATCATCGCGGCGATGAGTGCCAGCGAGGCTTTGAAGGGTAACGCCCCCACCTGATCAGTACGGGACTTTCTCCTCTCAATTATGCCCATGCTCAACCATGCCTCAACGTGCTCCAAAGACGAAGAGCAAATCAGCTCGCCGCAGGCCGATCATCGACCATACGCCGCAGGAGATCTCAGACGGTGAAGACATGCAGTTCATCGCCAGGCGCTACACGCCAAAGAGGAAGCGTGATGAACCCGAGTCTGGCTGGCCCTCGTCTTCCTCATCATCAACGGCCAGCACGTCTCGTCCTAGCCAGGGGAGAAGCAGTGATCCATGCGCATCTTCCTCCTCTCGGCCAAGGCTATCCTCGTCGGGTCAGCCCATCAAAGAAGCCAGCTCGAACGACGATTCCGATGTAGCATTCATTGGGCAGAGACAAGCCGCTGGAAGCCCGGACTGGCCAACGGGGTTCTCCATGTTCCGTGGTGGCGCCGGAGAAGGCAATACGACCATTCCAGACGACGATGACCATCTCCCCATGCTCCGGCCTGTCCATTCCTCTCACAGGCACACTGTGCGACGTAGCTCCAGCCCGGTTGCAAGGATCGCAAGAGCCACTCGGCCCCACGAAAGTCTTCCAGCCCGACGTTTTGGACTCGTAGATTCGGCAGCCTCCAGCTCTACTAGTCCATTGTCGCAGCACCTACCCACTCCGACCAGTAGCGCGCAGAGAGCAGCATCAAGCTCCAGCATGACTTTGCCAACAATCAGCTCGCAGCGAGCTGAATCGACCCCATCCACCGTTGCCACGACACCCGCATCAAGCACGCAAATCACGCCGGTGGACAAGGAGAAGGGGATCGATCTTGAAATGAGAGAAGATTGATTGATGGGAGAGGACAGTGCAGTGGGTGGCCAGAGCTGTGGAGGAAAGTGTTCGTCGTGGTATGTTGGCAGATGGCAGAGGATGTGCTCGATGCCTTGCTATTGATCTAAGATATTCGACCCGAAAGGGATCCGGTTGCGAGTGTGAGACTGTTGCTGCTGTCTGGCGCCCTTCACATCATGGTAGCGGCGGCGAAGGCGGAGAAGAGACCGAGCATTGAGCCTGTGAGGAGAGGGAAGGGAATGCCAGTTGCCCCGTTGCTAGCCCCACCCTTGGCTGCCGAGCCGGAGGGAGATGGTGAAGAAGCCGAGGAGCCTTGCGCCCCACCAGACGACGCCGAGGAGCCACCAGCAGCTCCGCTTGATGAGGCTGCGGCGGGCGTAGACGCCCCTGGACTGACGGGCGCTGTGACGGTTGCAGTCTGCGAGGAGGCTACGCTGCCTTCGGCCGTGGAGGTGGGCGCGCCAGAGATGGGGGCGGCGCTGAATGCGATGCTTGGCTCTGGGTTGCCCTCAGCGGCTTGGATCTGGACAACATCCGTGTATGACTCGATGGATGTATTGTTGGTGAGTTGGGCACGAACGCTGTCTGCGAGGCGGGCGGAGTGAAGCATGAGAGGGAGCGTCAGTAGAGGAGCAGAACTATTCCAGATGCAGCTTCTTGCGGCGCTCTCACAATTCCTGCCTGTGGTCCACTCAGTGGGCACAATGAATTCGAAGCGCCCACACTCCTTGCCGGGCACAACGGTGCCCACACCATTGCCTGCATCGCAGTAGCCCGGTTGACTAGGCGAAGAGACGTTTGCGATCTGGTACGCGACTTCGCTGTTGTCATTGGTCATGAGGACGAGGTTGACCATGCCTGCGGGCGCGTTCTGCCAGTTGATGTCGACCTTGTCGCCGTGCTTCCAAGTGACAGCGCAGCGGTAGAAGCCACAGGCGGGTGAGTCAAGGACGAGCTCCGAGGACGGGTCTTGATATTGAGCTGCGACGAAGCCGAAGGTGGCGGCGCTCGCGAGGAGCGGAAGGAGGCTGGCGAGCATGGTTTGGAATGAATGAGATGGAGTGAGAAGGAGGCGCAGTAAGCGTTGCGATGAGAGGTGAAATGTTGAGAGGCTAGGAGGGCAACAAGAGGGATGAGTTGCAAAGAGCTAAAGAAAGACAGGACGGAAAGCAAGTGACCGACAGTGGCTGGGCTCGCGCCTCGTCTTAAGTCATTCGGAAGCTGATTGAGAAGCTGACATAAGCGAGCGGCAGTCCATGAATAGCTCCGGGCATGCATCAGGGGCCTTTAGAAGCCTACCATCGAAGGGCCATTTCGGCCGACGAGCGATGTGATTCTTGCGTTGCGATCCTCAGAAGAGTGCAGCGTTTGCAATTGTTCTTTTGGCTGTTTTCTAGGCCCCCCGGATGTGGTGTGACTTGCGACTGTGACGTCTTGGTACAGGGGCGGGCGGCAGCATGCACAGCGTCCAAGCAAGCAGCCAAGCAAGGCTTGAGCATTCCTAGTGCGGGGTAGTCTGGGCTGCCGAGAGTCAGCGGCAAGGGCGGACTCGCAGTTTAGCAGCCCTCGTCGCAGCCCAGAGCGGCAGCCCGTGGTCGTCGCCGTCATTGCCGTTGTCGCGTGGCCCACGGTCGGTACGGCGAGATTTCATTGACCGCTCGCAGCAGGCTGTGGGAATCCCGGACCCCGGGCCGATGGTTGCTTGCTTTTCTCCCCGCCGGGTCTGGGGAAAGGTTAGATGGCCACATTTGAGCCGGGCCAGGGTCAAGAGGTGCGCGAGGTGGGCTTGCGCGCAAGATATCCGGGGTCGCCTCTCTTCTTGTCACTCCCTCATCATCTATCCCTGCCCGTATCGTCTCGCCTCGTCTCGCATCGCCTTACTGCCGCGTAGCTAGCTAGTCAATCATGGCCCCATCAGCATGGTGGAAGGAATCGTGGGGAGACCCGGCGGCCCTTCCTATGGACAAGCTCAGACCCACAGAGGAAATCAATCGAATGCTTCAGTTCAAAGGATCGCCTTTCGAGTGGGAGGAGAAGGTCATCAATGGCCGAATGGTCAAGTGCTGGAAGAATCTGCCAGCCAACTACCGCGATATGTGGATTGCGAGCGCAGCTGCCTTCGCTGAGAAGGAGTACCTCGTCTACGGAGATGACACTCTGACCTACAAGCAAGCCTTCGAGCAGTCCCTCTTGGTAGCTCATTGGCTCGCAAGCCAATTCCAGGTTCGCCGCGGTGATAGGGTGAGCGCGCCCGAGGCCATGGATGAATTGATCCCGTCCGGCTACTAACCATCCCTGCTTGCTGGTCGACAGGTAGGTATTGCAATGAGGAATTACACCGAGTTCATGGTCTCCTTCTGGGCTTGTCAACTGATTGGTGCGGTAGCTACGGCCCTCAACGCCTTCAGTGAGACGAGCACGCTGGCCTTCTGCATCAACGATGTAGGCTGCCGCGTCGTTATCTGCGACCTTGAGAGGCTGGAGCGAATTCAGCCCGTAGTGGAGCAGCTGCGAGTCAACGAGGCCAAAGCAAATAAGGAGGGGGACACCCTCCGCGGCCTCGTCGTGCTACCGTACGCCAAGGGCAAGGGCAAGGGCAAGCTGCCAAAGTCACAACGATCGTTCCTCTCGAGCGAGTCGGATGGCTTCGTGCACGGCTGGGAGGAGCTGGGCGAGAAGTGGAAAGCTACGTGCCCCGCCAAGGCACCGGCTCTGAAACTCTTGCCAGAGGACTATGCTCACATCTTCTTCACCAGTGGGACGACGGGCAAGCCAAAGGTTCGTACGAGCGAGCGCGTCGACCTTGTGATCAGTACGCTGATCCTGTATCCACATTTATAATCGACAGGGCGTTGTTTCAACTCACCGACAAAGCATTCACGGTGTCGGCGCCGCATGGTGGATCGGTGCCAGGGTCTTCTTGCGACGTTATCGACCGATCCCCGACTCGACAAAGAACCCTGATCCGAGCATAGCAGTCGTGGCCTACCCTCTCTTCCATGTGAGGCGGACGAGGTCGCGAAAATGGGACGCAGCACTACGTACTGACCACCCACGTCATTCTGTCTCTGCAGGTCGCTGGAATGTTGAGTCACGCCGTATTGGGCGCAGCCCAAGGATCCAAACTGCTCCTAATGCACTCCTGGAACGTCGATGACGCAGTCGAGCTGATCAACAAGCACAAGGCAAACAAGTTCGCCGGCGTGGCCCATCAATGTAGACAGATTGCTCTGCATCCGGCAGAGATGCCCTCCATGGGATCGATTACACATGGAGGATCTGCAGCCTCGAGAGAGCTTGCGGCAGAGTCAGATAAGAAGCTGGGCAATCAGGGTGGCAGCATCGGCAGCGGTTATGGCGCGACGGAGACGAACAGTCTTGCGACGGGCAACTACCAAGGTCAGTCAGGATCAGTGCTACTTCCCTCGTGTGCTCTTGGCTGACTCTGTCCTCCACGATTTTGGCAGACGATTACATGAACTTCCCAGACTCCGTCGGCGCCTGGCCGCCCACTACTGACATCAAGATTGTCGACCCGAACACGCTCACTGAAGTACCCAAGGGTGATAAGGGCGAGATCTGGATCCGCAGCTCAGGCGTCGCGACCGGCTACTGGAATCGCCCTCAGGCCAATGCCGAGACATTCCTGCCAGATGGCTTCTACAGGACCGGTGACATGGGCTACATCCACAAAGAGCATGGTCTCCTGTTCATCTCCGACCGCATCAAGGATATCATCATCCGTGGCGGCGAGAACATCACTACGGTCGTGGTTGAGAACGGGGTCTATTCACACCCGAAGGTCCTCGAAGTGGCAGCCGTAGCACTGCCCGACAAGGCACTCGGCGAGCGCGTTGCTGCTTTCGTCGTGCCTCGCGATGGGATCAAGGCAGAGGATTTGAGCGAGGAAGAGATCAAGGCGGCGGCAAGGAAGGTGCTCCCAAAACATGAGGTGCCTGAGTTCATCGTGCTGAGGGACGAGCCGCTGCCAAAGATCCCGGCGGGTAAGATTGACAAGAAGATCTTGAGGGACGAGCTGCTCAAGATTGCTGTTCAGCGCGGTTGGGGCGACTTTGGGGATCAGGCAAAGGCTAAGCTTTGAGCGCAGAAGGGTCGATGCTGTCATCGAATTAGTATTGAATGGATGTCATTATACATTCAGCATGAAAAACGCTCCCGAGGATCGTCGGTATCTACAGAATCGCGGAGAAAAACGGAGGGCTTGCAATGGCCAGGTTCGTGCCCAGCATTACGACTGGTTGCTTTCTGATGGCGTCTCCTTCTCATCTGCCTGCTTGCCACTTCCCTGAGGGCCGCCGGCACTCTTGGCCTCCTTCAGTTGTCTCCTCCTCTCGAGCCAAATCCAGATCGGGAACGTCAGCACCATGACGGCGACCCAAGCCCAGATGATGCCCACTGCCTTGAGGATGACGAGGTGTCGCCCGGCATTGGTGAAGATGGTCAAGAAGCACTGCTTCGTGTTGTAGAAGACCATGGCCCTGTTGTAGAGGTAGAAGCTTGGAGAGAGCTCCAGCGGAATGAGGGCTCCAGAAACATTGATGATGATCACGACGACGAGGCCAAAGGCAATGAACTGAGGGCCGACCAAGCTGAGGATGCACTCCAGCGTGAGACCAAGAGCAGACATGGAGCTCCAGGCCACCATCCAGAAGGTCATAAATCCAGCTCCATATCCTAGCCCCCAGCCGTCGAAGTCGAGGTGGAAGGCGGCTTGCAGCAGCGTGAACATGAGGGAAAGCCAAAAGTAGATGGCAACAGGCACGAGGATGCGCATGCCGATCAGGGACGAAAGCTTGAGACGACGTTGGATAGTTTGACGCATGCCCAGGTTGCCCATGACTATGTTGAAGGCGAGAATCGTCAGGTAAATGAGACCGACGTACGTCGCAGCTAGAATGGCGCCATTGTACTTGTTCGCGTCGTACGGCCTCAAATTGCGGTTCGCAATCACAATCGAGTTGGAGATCGTTCTCGGAGCATTGACAACATTCTGCAGCGCCGCTTGATTGCCAATGTTCTGCGAAATGTACTGCGCAGCCAAGGTAGCACTAATTGAAGCCAAGGTAGGCTGCAGCTGGTTGGTGATGCCGCTGACAATGATGCCGGGCACGGCTTGCTGGTTGCGCGACTCGGAGTAGACAAGTGTAAGGAGCGACATGGGGTTGAACGAAGCGTCCCCAGTGTTGCGAGCTTGAGTGAGGCGGGCAGTCGCATCCGTCTCGATGATCAGTGCAGCCCAAGATGACTCTTGGACGGCGATCTCATTGTCGATCTGCGCGTCTGTGTACATGTTGGCTGGGATAGGGTCCCAGGTTATGTGGCTCCGCGAGGGGCTGTTCGAGATGGCCTCGACTGCGGCGGAGATGTTTTGTCCGATGACGCCATTAGGGTCACGGTTGATGATCCAGCCGTGGAGCTTGGGCGTCTCAATCAGCTCGCGATATAGCGAGCCCTGCAAGAGTGATGGAGACGTACGCGTCAGCTACTGTTCGACTTGCTCATTCATAACTTCGGCGCTGCGGACAACTCACCCAGTAGAGAGCCATTGCAGACCACACCATCAATGTTACCATGAACGTAACCTTGGCCATGCCGATTAGATACGCCTTCCTCTGCTGGGCCACATCTTTCGACCAGAAGCCAACAAACGGCGCTGGGCTGGCGGACGGCTTCTTCTCGACGTCGCCGTTGGCGGTATGGTCCGAAGCGTTGGACATGCTGCTGATGACGAGCGGCGAGAAAAGAGAAGGGAGAGATGAAACAAACCACAATGTTAGAACAAGATTCGGTGCTCACTCGCTCGCATCGGGGCTTTATTAGTTGCGAGCCTGTCATCGTCTCAAGCAACTTCACTTCGCTGACGCTCCACTCTCTCTCTCTCACGTCCGCCGGCGGGCTTGGTCTTCCGTCGTCACACCGATCCGCAAGCCACAGCAGTTTGCTTACGACCGCCATGCGTCGCTGCATGTCTCGATGGCAGACAAAAAATCGCCGCACTCGGTCAGCTGAATTGACTGAGCACGGCAACGCAGCGCCGCTCCACGTGGCGAGCATGACCGTCAACAGCGACGGAGTGACGGCTCGAGCCACCCATTTGTCGCCTCCCGCTGAGAGGGTAAGTTGGAGTCAGTAAGATCAGATGCACTCTCACCTCCAAGCTCGGACGGGCAGGGGCGATCTGATTGATTGAGGCGGCCTCGCGGCGCCGTGCTCATTGATCAGGCACCGACGATCGCAAGTCGTGGGAGCAACAGAGAACATCCGAGGATGCCATCTCGCCCTCATTTGACTTGTGGCAGTGGGTCAATGGGCGGGCCGCATTGCCAACTCGGATGCTATGCGGGCTTCTCGCTGCAATCATGGAGGGGAGATTGTGATGACATTACCGTCTAGGCGAGATGAGCTGAGGTGACGAGCTATTGACGGGGTGGGGTAGGTGACACGCGGTGTAGTGGAGAAGAGCAAGAGTAGGGGAAACACAGCGCGGCGGGAGGTGAGGTCGTGCAGTGCGTCGTTCGCGGGGCCTGACACCCTCAGTACCCCTCGATCTCCTCCTCGAACGGATTGTACTTTGGCTTGTCTTCGTCATCCTCATCACTATCAGTCACGTCCGCCTCGCGCCCCTCCTGCTCCTTACGCAGCGCGTCCTTCTCCTTACGAGACATGGGCGGGGGAGGACGAGGAGGTGGTGCAGGCTTGCGATTGGGGTGAAGAGGGGGTATAAATGACTTGCGACCGAGCCCTGGACGACGATGCGTTGCTGAGCCCAGGAGGAAGGAGAGAGCTTTACCCGCAAAGCTGCGGCGTGCTTCGTCTGATGAGCTGGTAGAGGAGGTCGATGTCGCGGAGGCGGAGCGTTTCGCCTCGATAGCGGGGATGGAGCGAGTGATTGCCGAACTCTGTTCCTTTCGAGGAGACTTGCTACTGCGGGATTCTTCGCTCTCATCGTCCTCGAAGGGGCCTGAGGCCTCATTCTCCTTGTTCGCATTCGGGGATTGCGGGCCCGCCCTAGTGCTCTTGTCAGGGCTCGCCTCGCTGACTCTGCTGCTCTTCTGCGGGCTGAGCGACTTTGCGCTTTGCTCGTCGCTCTTTCTCTTCTTGCTCTTGCTCGTCTGCTTGTTCGGCGGCTCAGGCGTTGGCGTCGTGAATGTCTCAGAGGGCTCACGAGCCTTCTCCTTCTCGCTGTGCATCGAGAGGATAGCCTCGTCCTCGCG
This sequence comes from Jaminaea rosea, assembly GCF_003144245.1. NCBI lineage: Eukaryota > Fungi > Basidiomycota > Exobasidiomycetes > Microstromatales > Jaminaea > Jaminaea rosea. The sequence continues at coordinate 2,413,378 of NW_020289975.1, read as the reverse complement.
ACTGGCTTCCAGCTCCTCCTCATCAACATCGACTGACACATCGCTCTTCGCTGAGGCGTGACCTTTACGCGGTGCTGATTTCTTCGCTTTACCTTTGGTCGTCTTCGAGCTTGATTGCTCCCTTGTCTCCGCCTCTTCTCCTTCATCCTCAGTCTGCGTCGACTTGCGCTTCTTCTTCGAGCTGGTGGGCGCAGTCGGCAGAGGTGGGATAACGACGGATATGCTACTCGATGGCCCTGCTGAGCGCTTCTGTTTCTTGGGCTGATTTGAGGTCTGGCGACGACGCGGCCCTACGACTGCGTCTTCTTCATCGCCGTCGTCCTCAACCTGGTTGCCGCTCTGAAGCAGATCAAGCTCGTCGCCGTCCTCCTTTTCGCGGCTATGGCCTTCAGCAACAGGGTTGATGCTCTCTTTGGAGGAAGATGACTCTTCGGCCGCATCTTCTTTGAGCTTGCGTGCTGCTTTGCTGCCCTCTGCGGAGGCTGACTTCTTGCTGCTCAACCGCTCCTTATCCTCATCCTCTCGCTCCTCGTCGGTCTCATTCTCACCTGCGTCCTCCTCATCTGAGTCCGACTCCGAGTCCGACCCCCTCAACGCACGCGCCTGCCTCTCTCTTTCCCTTGCCCTCGCGTTAGCTCTGGCATGGCTGTCACTGGATCGGTGAGGGTTGCGCGGTTTCTGTACGGCTCGGCCACTACGCGTCGTTGCTGCTGGTGCTAGGGGTGCTAGTGCTGACGTGCTGGAGCCAGCTGCAGATGAGGCCCTCTCCACTGACGGACGCCCTGGCGTGCCGCGATTGCTGCTGCTGCTTGCCGCTCGAGCGCTCTTCGGCTCCTCACTTGCGCGAGCTTCGCTGCCATCACGCTTGTCTCGACTTTTGCTTCTGCTGGTGCTGTGGCTCCTTTCTGTGTCGCCGTGGTGATCCTTTGTTTTTCTCTTCTTGTTGAGAGGATTGCCCATCTTGTCGCACTCCGGCTGGTACGAGATATTACTGTTCGCGACGGCCGCTCGGCGCGCGGGGCGCCCGGTGGTGGTGTACCTCTGCTCAGCAGCCGAGGGTGACCTTGCGTTGCGACTAGTAGAGGTTGTGGAGCTAGAGGCGGTGCTAGGAGGAGGCATCTGGTTGGGAGAGGCTGCTGAGCCCTGCATATAGCCAGGTGCGACAGGTCGAGCCGCTGGTGGCGGTGAGGCGGCGCTTGGTGTCGCGGCCGGCGATGCTCGCTCGCTAGCCTTTGAAGCTGATGTCTCGACGAGGCTACTTCCTGTTTGTCCTGCTAGCCCCTGTTGAGCATCCACGTTCGCGTCCTTGGGCGCAGGCGTGTGCGAAGGCGAGGTCGCATCGGTGGTAGACGTGCCGGGCATAGCGCTGTCCCCGGTCGCGCCTGCATTGAAGAAAGCATTGGACTCGACGCTAGGGGTGATTGGAGTGATGGAGGCTGAATTGATAAAAGGAACCATTGGCTCCATCGTCGCGATGACGTGAGCTCGACAGGAGGTGGAGTGATGGTCAAATTGGAAGGTGGAAGTGAAGAGCTGAGCTTTCGCTGTCGGACGGACCAGGACTCAAGTCGAGACGCGTCGTGCTCCCTTTCCGCGTGCCATGTGGGGAAGAGGCGCGGCAGGTCGAGCTCCACTCGTCGAGACGCAGCTAACTTGACTCCTTCCTGCTCCCATCTCCCCACCAATCATGGCTCCACAAAAGGCATCTACATCATGTATCTCCGATGATGCCCTGCGCATCCCAGCACTCGACAAGCTACGTGGACGTCGCGTCATTCTAGCTAGCTCTAGTCCACGTCGCAAGGAAATCCTAGCATCAGTCGGCATTCACCCGGAGATCATCCCTTCGACCTTTGAGGAAGACCTACCCAAGTCTTCCTTCGCGGGAGAGAAGGCGATCCAATATCCAGCCGAGACGGCTGCGCACAAGGCGCTGGAAGTGTATCAGCGATTGCTGAAGGAGGATCCCGACGCTGAAAGGCCGCCAGATATGGTGCTGGCGGCGGATACGGTCGTGGTGAAGGATGGGGAGATCATGGAGAAGCCGGCAGACAAGGCAGATCATGTCAGGATGCTGGGGGATCTCAATGGTGGAGAGGTGAGTCCAGCAGAGATACAATGCAGATGCGCTGCTGAACTGTGGACCGTGCTGACTACCACTCGCGTCGCCCTTTCATCTCGCGCCCAAAGTGCCAAGTTGTAACCGGAATCGCCCTTGTCCTACCCACGCTCACCTCCCCCGGCTACCAGCTCCACTCCCTGTCAGAGACGACTGACGTCCAATTTGCAGACTCGCCGCCGGAGATCCTGGAAGCCTACATTGCCAGCGGCGAAGGCATGGATCGCGCAGGTGGCTTTGCCATTCAGGGCAAGGGCGGGCTCCTAGTCAAGAGGATAGAGGGAGACTGGAACAATGTCGTAGGCCTGCCAGTGTTCTCGCTGTGTACCTTTCTGCACGAGTTGGTTGAGACAGGGCAGTTGGACTTTGACGATTGATCGAGAGGGGCAGAAGATGGGCAATAGGATAGAGTAGCACAAAGAGGGAAAAGATGTGAGGTTGCCTCCTGATTGACCTGCCGTCCTCCCTGGGCCCGCTGCATGTCCAACTCAGCCGACCTCTCAGATCCCACTAAGCCTCGAATACTCCGGGCTCGTCTCGATGTAGTATTTTCCGAAGAGCTTGGGTTTCTCCTTGACCATGAAGGCGAGGAAGTCATCGAGGTGCTCTCGTAGGATGCCTACCGACTCGCTATCCATCGTCGTGTGTGCGATGATCGAGGGAAGGTTCACTGGTGCGCGAAGGATGGCAGCGTCAGCGATCAAGAAGGTTTGCGCTTATTCGCAATGCGCCTGCTTACTCACCAAAGAGTCGCAGCAGATGCTCAGCGCCGTAGATCTCGCTGGGCTGACGATCATCCGCCGCAGCGCTCTTGTCCGCCGTTGCCCCCGCCGCTGCTCCCGCTGCCCCTGCCCCCCCTTTCTTGTGCTTGAGGAACTGCTGCCTCTCAAAGCGGTAGAGCAAGTTGTTGCCCAGGCTCTTGTCGAAGTAGACCTCCAACCCCTGCAACACCTCGTCCACGACGGCAAGAGGCGTGCTCTGCGCTACGCCTCCTCCTGCGCTGTTACTGCTGCTAGACCCGCCAGTTTTCGCCGCCTTTTTTCTCTGCACCACATTGTCGCGGTAAAGCTTGAGGACCTCACGTACGTTCGGCTTCTTCGGCAGCTGGACGAGCCTACGAGAGCAGCGAGGGAGGATCATTGATCAGCGTGTCGTGCTCCCATGTCACTCTTGTTGCAGCCTCGCCGCACTCACATGTTCTTCTTCGTCACATTCTCCCAATCATCGACAAGCTGCACCTTGAGGCTATCCGGGATGACAATCTTGATCTCCGGCTTCCTCAAGTACTCATCGTCCAGCGCTCCAGCAGCTCCTCCCCCTGCTCCATTTGCCAGATCCGCACTTCCTGCCCCGCCTCGAGCCCTCTTTGCTCCTCGCGCATCCCCTCCAGCAGCGCCGCCTGTAGCATTGCGACGCTTGGAGGAGGACTCGTCCGAGTCCCGTGGGCGGGAGCGGGAGGCGGCAGAGGTGGAAGAGGAGCCTGCTTTGCTCGAGGAGGCTGCGGCTGCTGAAGACGAGGCGGACGATTCTTTTGCTGCATCTGACTTCTGTTTGGCAGCGGCGACGAGAGCTTTCTGACGAGCGATGTTCTCGTCGTTGAGCTTGAGCATGCGCGACTCTGGGACCCATTCGTCCCAGCTATGAGCGAGTACGGGGTGAGAGACGAGGAGTCAGCTGCGAAGCAACATTGGAAGGAATGCGCAGCTGAGGGTCCTCACGATTGCTTCCATCCCTGGTAGTGGACAAAGTAGTGCGGCCCAGTGTAGCCGCCTTCTGACGGGTCTACGCCTGTCCAGATTTCGGCTTCGAGGACCTAGACGAGAGGGGAAGAGAGGTCGCTGAGAGTCAGGAGTGGCTCACAGGAGTGGCTCACAAGCGTACGACGACTGCGCTGAGCACACACCTTGGCTTGGTAGATGAGAGGCCCATGATAACAGAGGACCTTCTCATTCGCGCTGAAGTTCATCGTCGTGTCGTTGCAGCGCTGCAAGGTAAAGTCAGATCGCGTCTTTTGTGGGGTGATGCGCGCAAATGGGTATCGAGGGGAGCTGTAGCAGGAAGAAGAGGACGACCGGTCGTGTGATGAAGATGATATGGTCGGTATGTCAGACCAAATGATGGAACGAATCGGCGCGTCCGTTTGGTTGGAAAGAGGGAAGGCAACTTCGGATGGAGGTCTCGATTGGATTGCCCTGCTGCGCTCGAGAGCGAGACGCGTTCCTGCGCGCGTGTCGTCCGGCGCCTACGGGTATCATAAGATGGAATCGACTGATCACTCACGCCAAGGACAGCGATTGGCTGATCAGAGCCGCACCTGGCCTGTTATCGAGCTCTCACCAGCTTCACTTTCCTCGTGATAGACCTCCGAAAGGCACACTGTGCAACCTGCGGTCTGACTTGTCCTGTGAGGTGGCCGGTCTTGGTTCCCGTTGAGCTTCGCAGGAGAGCTGGCAACGTCTGGACCGCATTGCACCAACGAGCTGATGACCAGCAAGAGGGAGCTCATTCTACTCAAGGTTCCTAGTGAAGCACCCTTGTCTTTTCTTCTGGCGCCACAGCTTCACTGCCGACAAGACCCCCGCATTCATCGCACCCATTAGCATTCCAAATCAGCGCGGAAAATTGATCTACAAGAAGCACATCCACGTCCACGTCATCCCTGCACTGACAGGTGACCAATACGCATCATCTCGCACTCCCCTTCCCACGAGCAACAACCTCCATTCCCTTGGGCAGCGGGATAGCAGGATTGTACCCCGTATCACTCACGCCACTGCGTCGCTTAGAGCTCTTGCTCCTCACGGAGCCGGTCTCGCCTCCCGACTTGCTCTTCTTCTTCTTTGAAACAGGGCTCGTCGCCTCACTCCAATGGCGCTGCGCAACGCCCATCGCCCGTCTGGCGCTTGCGTAAGCGTCAATTCCCTCACCTGCGCCCGCACCTCCCTGAGCAGCCCCGCCCTCCTCATCGGACGAGTCATCATTCGCCAGACGGCGGTCGATCCTCGTCGACCATCCGCTGCGCTCTCTCTGCTCAGGTTGTACTAGCTGCGTGTTGAAAGCATTGGGCTCGCGCTCCTTATTCGGCAAGCGCGGAGGAGCGGTCGGAGGAGGCGCAATGCGACTGCTCAGCGGTTCGTAAGACTTGGGCTTGTCCTGATTTTGCTGCGCCGAAGAGTCGTTGGGGGCATTGCCGCTGCTAACAAGCGAAGAGCCGGGAGCAGAGATGGATTCTAGCTTGAAGCCGCCAAAACCGTCAGGTGCTCGAGTGCTGCCTCCAGAGGCCATGGCCGTAGCAGGGGGCGTCTCAGGTGGGAGCTTGGTGTCCGGCGCCAAGCGCACGCTCTTCCTTCGGGAAACGCCGTCCGTCGCTGAGCCTGCAGCGGAAACGTCTGATGCTGGAGCAGCCAGAGCTGACGCCAGGTGAGGGGGAGCAGCAGGTGCAGGTGAGGCAGCCGCAGAAGATCGGGAAGTGTGCAGAGTGCGCCCCTCCGAAGAGTAGGTGCGGCTGGGCTGCGGAGCCACAGCAGGCGAAGGAGACTGTGCTCGTTCCGAGCCTCCTCCAACGCGAACCCGGTTGGCCATGATCCTAGTCACGCCCTCGGGATCCTTCTCTGTCGCGAAAGCCTCGTTGTCGCGGCCCTGCGCATCCTTACCACCGTTGCGTGTGGCCTCAGGCGACTCGCCGCCGTGCGACTGCATCAAGCTGCGGTAAGCATTCTGCTCTCCCGGCGTAAGCAGAATCTCCTCCGACTGGCCCTTCGCAACGGCATGTGCTGGCGTGCCCTTGGTGCTCGCAGGGGTGGTAGCACTGTCCCTGCGCCAGTTGACATTGAACGGCTCAGAGGCAGGCATGTCCAGTTGAGGGAGAGCGACACGTTCCCGTGCTGGGGTGCTCGGCTGCTGCTGCTGCGACTCGCCCGAGGCCAGGCCCTCCGCACTGCTACTCCTTCCCATATCCAACCTTCCCGACCCATCAAAGTTCTTGTCCACGCTCAGGCTGGGCTGCTTCATTTCAGGTGCCTGAGGGACTGGCGGCATGATGCTCGGCTGCTCTTGCTCGGCCATGATTGCACTGACGCGCGGCGGGGCAGAGACGATGGGGCCGAGGCTGGCGTTGATGTCCAGTACAGGGGCGGCGCCGGCTCCAGCGGGGGAGGGCGAGGTAGGACGGTTCGGGTGCTTCAATGCACTTTTGAGCGGGGTGGACTGCTGAGAAGAGGAGGGACGCATGGCTGGAGCGGCAGGGGAAGGAGCGGCCAGGGTGGACACCGGGCGCTGCGCTGTCCCCGTTGCGTCCCCGCTCGTAGCAGCCGTCTGCTTCTGTGCAATCTCTGCTCCGCTCGCAGGCTTATGGGGCGTAACACCCAGCGACGCGACAGCTTGAGCAGCCAAGCCTTGCCCACCTTGTGGCTGGGGCACCCAGCTGTTCGTCGTATACTTGCCCTGATCCCTTGGGCTCATTCCAACCAGACCTGTGCCTGGGCTGTCAGAGATGGCCGACGTGCGCTTCTTCTTCTTGCTCGCTGTCGAAGCCCGGCCGATCGTCGAAGCGCGCCCGACGGTGCTGACTGAGTTGGAGCGACTGAGGCTGACGGCTGCTGGTGGAAGACCGGAGGGAGGCATGATGCTGGGATAGGGCTTATTCGCATCGCCCCCCTTGGCAATGTCGCTCGGCAGGACAAGGCTCGCCAGACCGCGGTGTCCGGCAGACTGGTCGCCGTGCACGACGTAGGTGCCAGTCTTCGCTGGGGGTGCAGGGCCTGCGCTACCCGCCTGCCTGGTGGCGCTTGTCCCAACCTCACTACCGGCAACGCTTGGCGTCTTCTTTTTCTTCTTCTTCGGCGTGGGAGCTGCAGCGCTCCTGGTCGAGTTGGTGCGCGACAGCGTACGTGGCAAGGTGGCGCTGCCGCTGCCGACGCCGGTGCCAAAGACAGCCTCGCGGGTCTTGCGCTCGAGCTCCTCCTGCTCCCGCTTGGCCTCGGCCTCGTTGCGCTGCCTCGTGGACATAGGACCTGCTGTGATGCGGGCCAATTCGCTCGGCGTGCGGCGCAGGGAGCCACCAACGCTGCTCTGAGTCCTGCCTCGGCCGGTGTTCGTCACCTTAACAAGATCAGTTCGACGCTCCTCGTCGTCGGACGACGAGTCATTGTCAGCCCCAGCATCGAGCGGACGCAGCAAGCTCGATCTCGGCTGAAGACCCAACGCCTTGGTGTTATCCTTCTGAGCAGTCTTGACGTTACGGTCCGTACGCGTCTGCCAGGCAGAGGCACCGTCGGCGGACTCGCTGCGCCTGTGATTACTTCCAGATCCCTGACGCGAGTGCTGCTGCTGGTGTTGCTCGCCGCTAGTCGCCTCTTTCATGTCCGTCTTGAAGAGTTTGGATACCTTGCCGAGGAAAGAGTTGCGCTTTTGGTGACCAGGGCGCGCGGGAGTAGCTGAGGGTCTGCCTCCTCCTGCTCCACCGCGCCTGCCGCCTTCATCTGAGCTGTTGTCATCATCTTGACCGCGAGTGGGCCGCGAAGACCAGCCTTGGTGAGCTGTAGTAGGTCGTGTATCCTCGTCCGAGGAGGAATCATTGTCCTCTCCTCGATTGTAAAGACGAGGGGCTTGCGGGATGGGAGCCAGCTGAGCCCCATCGTAGTTGAAGCGCGGCGCCGTCGCAGAGTACATCTGAGGCTGCGAGTAGGCAGGCTGAGGCGCTGACGCAGGAGGCTCTTCTCGTGGCGGACGACCGTTCTGCTGTCCCAGACCGTAGTTGGCTTGGTTGTGCTCCTTGGCCGGCGGTGTTGGTGCAGGCTGGCTGTTCTGCGATTGAAGGCCTGGCCGCTGATTCTCGTGACGCTGGATGCCGGCTTGCTCGACGTCTGCCTCGCTGCTAGCGTCTGAGTCTCCCCTCTCCTCGGATTCATGAGGATGTCCAGCTGCAAAGGCCGGCTGCTGGTAGGATTGCTCTTCAGCGGCCTTCCCTGCGTATCGGCCACCTTGAGCTGCCTGCGAAGCCGACTGAGATGGGGTGACGGAGGCGTTCTCGAAATTCGATTGCTCATGGGAGATGGGCATCTGCTGCTGGCCTTGACCTGCAAAATCATATCCTTGCTGCATGCCTTGACCTTCGTCGTACTGTTGGTGCATAGGCCCATAGTAATGCTCCTGCTGGTAGTCGCCGTAGCCTTGGCCTTGCTGCTGCTGGTCGTACTGCGCATCGTAGCCCCCCTGACCGTACTCATTGCCTTGTGCATACTCCTGATCATACCCGGCTCCATCGTAGTCGTGGCCAGCGTGCTGGTCAAAGTCATCGAGGAGCAGAATTGCCTCCTTCGCGCTCTCGATCATCCGACTTCCCGCGTCTCCCATCATCTTCATTCGCATGCTCAAGGCCTCTTTGAAAGTGCGGCGCTTGACGCCAATGAGAGCTCGCTCCTCTGCTTCCAAGACCTCTTCGCAGGCAGTGAGCTCACGCTGAGCATGTGCAACGTCGCCATTCTTCTTCGATGCTTTGATGAGGCGTGAGACGAGAATGTCACGATCGCGAACAATGGTGCGAATGGAGGCTTCTCGGTCTGCAATGTCCTTAAGCGCTTCTCGATAGCCCCTGATGGCTTCGAGGTGATTGTTCTGCGCATCGGCGACTTCGCTGAGGAGATCTGAGATGAGCGAACTCGTCTGTGCAACGTCTCTTGCTTCGCTGGTGCCCCATGCTTTGAGAGCTGCGGCTGCTGCGCGGGATGATGTGACCGTCGAAGAGAGATGGTTGGTGTAGCTCTTCTCCGTCTTGATGAGATTCTGCAGCAGCCTCGAGTCCGTCGTGGCGTGTGGGCGTGTCAGAGCTGAGGAGATGGAATTGGGGAGCAACGCTGAAGCTGCGTCTCTTGCTGACATGTTGATAGGCTAGCGGGGGTCAAGGGGTATATGTGCGCGTATGTGCGAGGTGTATTGAGAGCCAAGGAAGATGAGATGTGGGTGAGGTGGACTGAGTGGAGAAGGGAAGGCCGGCGTCTCAGTTGGCGGCGAACGAGGATGAAGCCTTCGTGCTCTGCTGGATGATGCCTCTCGACGAGAAAGGACGAAAAAGGTGATGTCGAAGGATGGTGGCGAGGAGCTATCTTCTCTTTTGTCTGAGAAGAACAAAGGAGAGAGGCAAGAGGGAAGAGGGGAAAAGGTGATGGTGGTGGTCAACGTGGAGTTGGCTGCCCGACCTCGTCAGCTGCGACGACAGACAGGCCCAGGCTCCCCCCCCCTCGCTCCGTAAAGTCGCACCGCTGCATGGCTCGCGGCTCGCACGTCGACGTCACCTTCGACGCAGCCTGCATGAGCGCGGCATGCAGCCTCGGGCCAATCTGCCCCACCTGTCACGAAGGTCTCAAGTCTTCCTCATCTTCGTCATGATATCGCATCATAATGAAGTCGATTGATATCGAGCAAGCGCATGATTAGACATAGCAGTGGAAAAGGTCTGCCACTCAATCGCAGCGTCGGCCTGGTCGAGCTGGCGATGGCGATGGCAATGACAATGGCGGCATGATCATCACTCCCTCACGCCTCCAAGTCTAGCTCCCACCTCCTCGGGCTTCAACTTTCGTTTCCGCTGCCATGCTTGTCCTTCTCTTCTAGTCTACTAGATCCTTCGTCTTCGCCCTGCTGAAGACCGCCTGAGCCTCTCCCGACCACGAGACGGGCGCTGATGTGCATCTTTCGAGGCAGAGGATGTACAGCCTGAGGAAAGGTCTGCGAGAGGACGGAACCTGACCATCAGCTGTGTCCATGTCCCAGCTTTTTCTTTCTCTTTGGCTTTACGCACCGAGTTGGTGATGACATGTATCTTGCCCGAACGACCGTCAAGCGGAGACGTGTGTCGTCGCTGTCGCAGTAGATCGACCCCACCAAGCGGGGCAGCCGTTGCGCTTAGCTGCACCGCGATGATGGTAAAGAGGACGCAGAACCACGTCACAGCAGCTAGCAAGCTGTTGATGACGATCATCGTCGGGAAGCTCAGCGCTGATGTGAGTGACAAAAAAGAGAACCATCACTGAGCTACAGCTCGCCAGCTGGCATCCCACCTCTGCCCAAGAGCGGCTAATGAGTGGTGCCGGCATAGCGGCGCCTTGGCCGGCCATCGAAAGTAGCGGCCAGAGACGTTCGCCTCCACCATCCCTGTATGACCACGGTGACAGCACTTGTTTGTTCAAGGTAGCTCTCATGGCCGAATGCTCAGCAGGTAGTACACTGTGCACCGGCACATCTTAACTGAAGTTGCTGGTCTGCACGCTGACATCGAGCGCACTCTGGCATGGTTCCGCTGCCACTCCATATCGATAAAAAGCTCATCATGGCCATCGAGCGACTGTTTGAAGATGCTGTGTATTGATGGGAAATGACCTCAACTGCCTTCAATTATCGCTCTGCTCGTCATCGTAGGCTTGACCGTGGCGCGCTGCTGGGCGGTTGGGCGTTGCGCGCGCTGAGCTCGAGGTCGGCGGAGTCTGTCGCGAGTCGAGGGAGCGGACAGACGAGGGTCGAAGGGTGAAGCGGGCAGCGTCGGCCTCCATTTGGACCACACCTCGATCCAATCCGCAAGAGGGGAAAGACAGACAGACGACGACCGGGTCTCGTGTCGTCGATCAAAGGCAGTCCAGACTCGTCGACGATGTCTCCTCCTTCATCTTCTTCCACACCACTTCGTCCATCCCACTCGTCGTCGTCGTCGCAGCCGTCGCCCGGTGCGCCTGGGCAAAATGGCCAGTCTTTGCCAGCCACGCCCTCTACATCCTCCTCGACGTCGTCCTTGAAGATCAAGCTATCAAAGAGGCCAAGAACAGATGACAATGTGGCCTCGCCTGCTGCGTCAAATCCATTGCCATTGACGGCATCAGACCAGCCTGGACCATCGAGGTTGTCTCCGCCGCCACCTTTGCTAAACAATGGCACCAATGGCATACATGCTCCTCTCACCGGCGGCGACGATGCCTCTTCATCAGCGGCAGCATGGACACCACCTCCTCCTCCCACCAGAAGACCGCCCAAGAAGAAGAAACGCGTCGACATTCAAGATGTGCTACCGAAGCTCATCCAATCGATAGTCAAGAAGGACGCGTACGGCTTCTTTCTCGCTCCTGTTGACGAGGCAGAAGTGCCAGGCTACCGCACCATCATTCGCGATCCGATGGATCTGGGTACGATGGAGAGGAGGGTAGAGCAAGAGTATTACGGTGATATGGCGTCCTTCAGAGACGACCTGCTTCTCATTACCAACAATGCTAAAACCTTCAATCCACCTGGGTCCATCTATCACACTCAGGCCCAAGCTGTCGAGACGTTCGCGCTGAAAGCTATTCAACGCGCCGAAGATCGAGGCATAAGGGAACGGGGCTCACCTGATCCGCTAGAGGCAGACGTATCACAGTCCATGGATACCAGCTACAGCTACAGCTACGATGATGCGGACGAGGATGGACATTCGCCGAAGAAGGTGCAAGCCAAGCCAAAGGGCAGGGCGAGCGGCGGCAAGGGAAAGAAGCTTCCCAAGAGTGCCAAAGGGTCAGCTTCGACTTCCAAGACTTCCAGCAGAGCTTCGTCCCGTCCACTTGTGCCCAGCTCACTCAGCCGTCCGCCTATGTTCGCTGCGTCACCCTCACCGGCGTCCGGCAGCGAGAACGGCGACGTTGGGAGCGACGATGGACAGGACGACGACGACGACGACGGCGACGATGGGATTTCTGGGATTTCAAGCCATCATCACCGCATCAAGCAAGAAGACGCAGACGACGACGAAGACGATGATGACGACGACCATGACGAAGACGACGAGGGCGACGACGATGAGAGTGGCCGGGGAGGCTCAGCAAACCGAGGGTCGCATACGCCCATGCCCGGCCCACGTCGCAAGCTGATGCCCGTTCGCGGTCGCAACTTCCCACCTCGCAAGCAGCCCGTCACACGCAGTGAGTCAGCTGCTGCAGCCATCGACCAGGTGCTGGCTCAGTCCCATCAGAAAGGCGTCGAGATCGATCTGGGCGAAGCTGCATTGCGTCACAGGGCCGAAGTGCGCAATCGCGACTTCAAGCCGACAACTTTCATGCCGGACGGCAGTCTCGATCTGGACTCCCTCCGCTACTCGGAACGATGCGACCTTCTTGCGCCTCTCGGCGTAACGATCGACCCTGTGACGGGATTTCTTCCCATTTTCTACACCGACACGACGACACCTGAGCTCACGAGCACGCATGCCTTGCACCCGGATGCGCAGCGCCATAAGGAGAAGCTGGTCAGACCTGCACCTTACGATGCATTAAGGCTCACAACGGCAGAGCGAGCCTTGCCCAAGGAGGCGACGGGAAGTCATTACGAACACGGCATGCCTGCGACACAGCAAAGGCTGCCCATGTTCCTTCCGACTTCGAGCGTCGATACTACAGGGGCCAGCGCTCAAGGCAACGGCAGCAGTGGGGGCGCCAACTTCAACGCCAATGGCAGCCGCAACTCCACCCTCGGCACCACCAGCACACAGCTCGCTGCAACGCCACATCGCTGGCCGCACCCTCTCTTCTCCACCATGCCGGATTACGAGCCGCATCCCCATCTCGATGCCTACTATCCCGGTCCTGAGCCAGATGATGCTGCCACCCTCGCAGAGAAGAAAGCGAAACATTGGCGTAGCAAGGACTTTGAGCGCGAGCAGTACGGGTTTGCGAACTTGATGGATTGGACGTACCCGCACGCGCATTATACGCGGACGTGGGATGGAGCGGGGGATCTGGCCGTCTGGAAGGACGTGGAGAATGCGGCGATCGGTGCTGGGCCTATTGACCCTGGGGTCCTGGCGGCCAACAACGCTAGTGCGGGACCTTCAGCGGGGGCTGCGTCCGGTGGCGCGCAGCAGCTCGCTCCTGGCGTTCTCTATGGTCTCGATGGGCAGCTGGGCAACTACGAGCATTGGGACTGGGCGCGACTGACTGTGCTGCGGGACACGCTTATGTGGGAGGATCGAGAGGCCACATGCAGAGCAGTGGGCGTTGATGCTCCCGATCGGTCTACAGAGCGGGCTCTGCTTGAGAAGCTGGGCGCCATGGATGAGGCGGCTGACCAGGCTGGAATTGGCGCGAGGAGCGGTGCAGGAAGAGCGAGGCAAGGTGATGACAGGGGAGACGAAACGGGCCAATCCTCAGCGCTGAAGGCTACCGCGCCTGCCGTGCCTGCTCATGAGAGGGCGAGTCAGGCAGACAGCTCCGCCAGATTTTTGCAGAGCAACGTTTGGGGAGGCTTTGAGGCTGAGCTGTGGGCGTCGAGCATCGAGCGCTTTGTCAAGGGTGCCGTGAAAGGCGTCGACGATCGTCAAGAGGAAGGCGAGGCCTCTGCCGACTCAGAGCCCGCCACGATGGACATCGACGTTCTAGACGACAAGAGCACCGTCAAGCAGGAGGCAACACCGAATGGCCACGCCGCTTCTGCGCCGACGTCTAGCGAAGAGCGACTTCAGGAGGCGCTCAGCAACGGTCTTATCCTAGACCGAGACCTCTACACCTGGGTACGGGACGAGGTTGTCATTCCTGTCAGCAAGAACCGATATGGCGCCGTCATCTCGCGTACGGGCGAGCTCATCGCCGAGTTGGAGCGACGTGCAAAGCAGGGCGACCCCACAGCTGGCGACGTGGCCGACCAGAAAGACGACAGCTCCACTCAGCCAGGCGATGTGGATGCTCGTCCAGAGCTCATCCTCACAACATCAAACGTGTCCTACCTTGTGGCGCACATGCCCCTCATCTGGGCACGACTCCGACTCGTGCGCTTGCTCTTGGATCGTCCCTCCAGCCTGGTCAATCCGGATGATCTCCCCCCATTCATCTTGCAGGACAAGCAGGCGGAATGGGCGCAGCCTACCTTCTTGCCGCCTAATGCGGTTGAAGGTGCGAAGAGAGTGACGAGATATAAAGACGAGGAGTGGACTGGACAGAGGGTGAAGGAGTGCTTGGTTGAGTACGCGAGGACGCTTATGGAGCTGGACGGGAGGATCAGGCAGCGCAGAGATCAAGCGTCGGTCAAGGCTGAGGGCGATGAGCAAGGGCAGGAGGATGACTCGGCGACGAGCCGTGTCAAGGAGGAGCTGAGGCTTGCCATCCTAGCTTTGGCGAGGTTCGCGCCTTCGAACCAAATCAGGGCGTGATGTCGGCGCAGAAGGGAGGTTGGCAAGTGCATGTGGCCGTCGCCATGAATAGACTGCATCCAGATTATGCTCCGATCAATGCTGTTCCTCGCCCGCCTGGTTCCACTCCTACGGCTATCTCCTCCGATCTGCCACCAGCACCCCAAGAGAGTCCATCCAGCTGCCCGAGGAGGCGACAAAGCCTACTATCTCCTCTTCCTCACTCGCGGGCCTCAGTGATCGCCGACCTCCACCATGCCCACCAACGAAGGGAGTATCTCTACCTTGCGAACCCCTGCCCACCCGTACGCTGGCAGCGTCAATCCACCAGCCTGACCTAACCTCTACAGACAATAAGTCCTCGCCCTGATTCAGCCGCACCGATGTCTTCGGCCTATCATTACCGACCTTTCCAACAGACTGCGCAGACCCGTCTGCGTACTTGAAGCGCAGCCCTACAAAGGCCTGGTGGGAGAACAGCTCCACCTCAACCAGCGGCGGCCCGCCAGCCCAAGCGCTGTTGAGCAGGATAGCTTCGTGGTGATGAGACGGGTCGTCATCCACTTTCGTGCGTGGCCCATTGCGTACCTCTCTCCCGAATCTCATTAAGTTCACGCCAGGAAGGGAAGTTAGCGGCTTTGCGAGGCCCATACGTCTATACGAGTTGCACTCTCCATGCCTCAAGTTCCAGGCCGTGCAGCTCAGTGCTACTTCGAGTGACGAGGGGTGAAGGACGTCGAACCCTACCAGGGAGGAGAGGTACTGCGGTGTGAGAAGATATGACGTGGGCGGAGGGCCAGCAGAGGGGTCCAAGCCCATCTCGAGGTGGGTCTTATACTTCTTTTCCTTGCCTTTCTCGCCGGTCTCGATGACTATCATGGCGATGCCTGCTTGAGAGTTACAGCGTATCCCGTTGCGCATGGGGAGGAACATGGGCTCCACGTCTGCCCAATCCTTCCAGCTGGGGAAGGAGGCACGACCTGCCGGCTGTGCATCCCCATCGAGCGCGAAAGCTGGGTGCAACCTCGCCCGTATAGCTTGACAGCGATGCAGGTGATTCTCTCGCGAGTCGTCATCCGGCGTGATCGGCTTCATCGTACGATTACCCCCTCGTATTGAATGCGTCTCCCTGGTCATGAACGCCCTATTCCACTCCATGTAGCCTCTTGCCATGATTCCGCTAGGCCAATGCGGATTATCGAGCGCGTGACCGACTTCATGCAGCATAGCTCCACTGCCAATATTGATGGTGAGGGCGACGGTCCGTCCCTCACCTAGGTCGTTGCAGCAGTACCTCGCGTCCGTCGCCTCCTCGTCCAGGAAGGCGGGGGTGACCTCGCCCAGGGTAGAGGGGGCAGCCCAAAGCCAATGCGAGCCCATGACACCATGGCTCAGCGAGTCTTGACGGAGACCGCCATGAGATCCGACGGCGGCGTGTGCGCGCAGTAGCTGGTGGGAGGGATCCCACGTTGAGTCCAGGATCAAGACACCGCACGCCGCTCCTGGAGGACCTTTGCGCCAGAAATCAGCCTTGTGGAGCGCCTCGCCTGCGAAAGAGTGCATTGCACCGCCATTCTTTGCACCTTTGTGTTGCTGGGCGTTGTCGGCTGCTCGGAACTCAGCAAGCGTATGCTCGGAGCGGAGCAGGTGAACGACGGGAATGGAGGGCAGATCGATATGCTCCGAGCTAGTCTCCGTGTGCAAGGCATTGCTTTGCTCTTGGAGGCTGAAGGCACGATGCCCGAATCCTTGGCGATACATCTGGTCGGCGTGGAAAGCTTGCCACATCAGGGCTTGAAGGGCGAGGCGACGCTTGACTTCGCGGAGCCCACCGTTGAGGAGGCGGTCGCGCCGCCAGCCGGGGGGCGTATCGATCAGCGCTGGCTGATCTGGCCTTGATGATGATGCAGAAGAGCTTGAGGTAGGCGTGGGCTTGAATGCGCCACCTGCGAGGTCGTCTTTGACCGCCTTGACCTTATTGAGGAAGCCGCCGAAGCCGGACGAACGTTGCGACCCGGTATGTGAAGGCGGGATAGTCGGTGCAGGATTGTGTGCACCGGGAACAGTGGCAGTACCCATATTGATATCCGTTGCTGAAGATTCGCCTGACTTTCGGCTCTCGCTCCATACAGGCGAGTCACGAGCAGCAAGAATGACAAGGTGGAGAGGTGGCCGATCGAGCTTGGGCATGTAGGTCAGATCGACCTCGTGGCTGATGCCGGAGGGCGAATTGTCTGCCCATCGATGGTTGATCTTTAAGCGATTATTGCCGGGAAGAAGAGGGATGAGGGCCTTGAACCACGTCGCATTCACTTCCCAAATGTGAGGGCCGAAGCTAGGCTGCTTGGCTTCTAGCAAATCAATGTCAACAAAGCCGTCCGGCCCTTTAGAGTTCGACTGGCCATCTCGAGGACCACCGCTGTACACGCGACCACAGAGCAAGAAGAGGCGTTGATGGACGACACCACTTGGAGGGAGGCTGAGTAGCTCCACGCGTGGGCCTTGACCAGTTGGCGCCATGTTGACGGCGATGTGCGTGGAGGGAAGCCAAGCACTCAAGTTGACAGATGTCGTATGGAGTGGAAGCGACTGCCGGAGCGAGCTTAATGCGGCCACGTGGTTGTTTCCGCGTGCTGGCCCGTGCTGCCTCAATTTGCTCCGCGGTGAGCGGACGGGCTTAAGCAATCCTCTTGGGCGGCCTCCACCATGGATGAAAGCTCGCCAGCTGACGTCGGTATAAGTTGCTCCAGCACGTCTCAAACCTGGTCGCTCTTCTACTTTGCATGCCATCACTTGCACGTACTAGGCTCTCACAGATCACTCGACAGCTCTCAACAACAATCTCGTCCAACGCAATGCAGCCTCTCAAGCTCTACTCGGCTCCCACGCCCAACGGCCAGAAGGTCCACACCTTCCTCGAAGAGCTCAAGGCAGTCTACGGAGACAAGTTCCAGTACGAGTACCACGCCGTCTCCCTCAAGGAGAACCAGCAAAAGGAGAAATGGTTCCTCGACATCAACCCCAACGGTCGCATTCCCGCCCTGCAGGACCCCAACAGGGACAACTTCAACGTCTTCGAGACGGCAGCCATCCTCCTCTACCTCGAGAAGCACTATGACCCTGAGCACAAGTTCTCCTGGCCTTCCAGCAATCCCAAGGCTGACGACTACAGGAACGAGGTGCTTCAATTGATGTTCTTTGTCCACGGTGGCGTCGGGCCCATGCAGGGCCAGGCCAACCACTTCTACCGATACGCGCCAGAGAAGATCCAGTACGGTATTGACCGATACCAGAACGAGACGATTCGTGAGTTGGCAGACGTGCTCATCCAAATCTAGTCTCGTACCGTACTGACTTGCATCAATTTTCATTTCTCCCCACCGCGCGCAGGCCTCTATAGCGTGCTCGACAAGGTCCTCGAAGGACGCGACTGGCTCGTCGGGGACGGCAAGGGTCAATTCTCCCTGGCAGACATTAACGCTTACCCATGGGTACAGTGGCACAAGTGGGCCGGCGTCAAGGACCTGCCTTCCAACGTGGCTGCTTGGGTCAAGCGCAACTTGGACCGCCCCGCTACCAAGAAGGGCATGTACCTCCCCGACGGCAAGCACGAGCTCCTCGACAAGATCCTGGACCCCAACTTTGATGGCGAGGACGAGGAGACCAAGGCTCACGCAAAGGAGTCGAGCGCTTGGGTTATGAAGGGCATGAAGGAGGATGCGGAGAAGAACAAGAAGTAAGGGGCAGGGCAGTGGAAAGCAATCAAGTCAAGGGAGATTATGTCGCTCTGCGATCCGTAGCAAATTCGATTGTGACCGTTCAGTCTTCCCACCGAGCGCGATAGTTGTGCGACTCGACTTCACAAGGCAGGCGTTGATCACGATCGATGATTGCTAGTTGGTATACAAGTACAGTTGAGTCTACCACTCATGGAGAAGGTAGAGCCGTGTAAAGAATGACATCATTGCCTGCCAGTAGCGGCCGTTTAGCTGACGTCCTGCGCGAAGACCTTCTCTTCTTCACGCATCCCGCTACTTGATTCCCAACATAGCCTGTAGCGCCTGCATATCAAGCTTCGACATGTCGAGGTTGGGCATAAGCTGCGGCTGTCCCTGCTGCTGTTGGCCAGGCTGAGGAGGAGGGGCGCCACCGCCGCCACTCGGTCCTCCCTGGTGCTGCTGTTGTTGGGTCGGGAATGCTTGCTGATTAGACTGAGTACGCGAATGAGCTGGAGTACCCTGCTGCTGCTGCTGTTGAACTGCCTGCTGTTGCTGTTGGGCCTGAGCGCGAAGGAAGGCCTGGTAGGCCGCCAAATTGGAGCCAGCGGCAGGTGCAGGCGCCTGGTTTTGCTGAGGTGGGCCTTGCTGCTGTTGTTGCTGCTGCTGCTGCTGCTGCTGTTGATTCACTTGAAGGCCCAGCTGAGCTGCCAACGCTGCAAAGTCCTGGTTCGAAAGCCCCTCGAAAGGCGTACCGCCGCTGCCTCCCCCTCCTTGCTGGCCGCCGAAGGAGGTGCCTGGCCCGAACATCGAGGAGAGGTGGGACGCGGGAGCCTGACCGTGCTGCTGCTGCTGCTGCTGCTGCTGCTGCTGCTGCTGAGGTAGTACTCCGCTTTGAGCTTGGTTGCGCTGCTGCGATGCAAGCCAAGCCTGAGTGGCAGATGCAAAGTTGGCGGCGCCGTTGGGCATATTCTGCGGGATGTTGAAGCCGCCAAAGCTCTGCGGCTGCCCGGCTTGGGGTAGTTGCTGTTGCTGCTGTTGCTGCTGTTGCTGCTGTTGCTGCTGTTGCTGCTGTTGGGCAGGCGCATTTGAGATAGACGCCGCAGGTGGTGTCGGCTTGTACTGGTCCTTCTGGCGCTGCTGAAGGGCCTGTTGCTGGGCGAGGGCCGCGCTGAGCATCTGCTGGGCTTGCGGAGGCAGATGGCTCATTGCACCGCCTTGCCCAAAGATGCTACTGATATCTACATTCGGCTTGTTTGCCGCACCACCACTGCTACCACTCCCAGCACTCGCACTCGCGCCGCCCAAGCCACCAGCTGGCGGATGCGTCGTCGTAGGCGCGCTCGGCTGGCCCTGTGCTTGCTGTTGCAACAGCGATGCCTGAGCCTTTGCGCGAGCGAGGAGTGATTGCTGGTTGTGCTCTGCAACGGAAGCTCGCTGCTGCGGTGTCTGAAGAGAGTCCCATGGCACGCCATTGGCAAAGATGAAGCCGACAAGGCGACTGGATGCAGTGCGTGCCTGACCAGTCTGAGGGTCCACATTGGAAGGACCGGCGAGGCTGACTACGAGCACGCCAGGCGAGGTACGGCTCTCTTCTGTCTGATTGCTGAGATGGGGTGGCAGCGGATTCTCCTTGAGGCTCAGCCAGACTGCTGACTTCTTCGAGTCGAGGGTACGGGCCAGACTAGAGTAGATGTTCTCGTTGCGCTGCAGCTCCTCAGCTGTCTCGGGCACCTTTTCGCCGCCGCCGGCAGGACGTAGACCCGGAGCAGGTCGAGGCTGAAGCATGATCAGGGGCACCGTGTGCGTGGATGCGAATGTCTGAAGCTGGTTCCATGCAATGGGGCGAAGCGTACTGAGCGGCAGAACCTTGGGCCAAGGCATCAGGAGCGTCTGAAGTGGAGCCACCTGCGAACCCTTGACGCCGGACATGACGACAGCGCAGACCCAGACCTTGACGTGTTGCTTGCCTGCTGCGTTAGGTCTTTGGACATCCCAGGTGATGGGGCCAGACCAGAATGGAGGTGGCGTCTTCATGCCCTTCTGAGGAGGGAAGGCAGGCACGATGACAGCCGCACCCGATGTTGATGAAGAAGGCCCGGCTGTGACGTTGGCTTCTTGAGCACCACTTGACTCGACCTTTTGCTTCTTTCCGCTGCCGTCGCTGTCGGCGATCTCGTCTCTGCTTCTCTTCTTGCTGGCATTTTCGAGCTTTGCCTTGCCCGCTTCGCTAGAGGTCAAAGACTTGAAGCCGGCAAGAGAGATGGACACGCCCTCCAGAGACGGGGTTGGAGATGAGAAGAAGGTCGAAGCCTCGCCTTGCGGTTTACAGTTTGGGTTACCCAGGTCATCCCATGTCGTCGTTGAGCCCAGGTCGCTGAGAAATGACTTGGCAATGTCGGATGCTGCCGCTTGGCTGCCATTCGATGCGCGATGCGGAGCGTCGCTGGCCCAAGGCGGTGTTGGGAGCGTCCCAACGATGATGCCATTGAAGAATGCCGAGCACGATTCGACTGCTTCTCTCGTAGAGGCAGGCAAGGCATCTGAGCTAGCGGAAGCGAAATAGACGAGATATCTCGTCAGGACAGCTTCCTGTGGCGGAATCGTTGATGTCGCTGCATCTTCTTCTTCTCTTTCTATCTGCGCCTTGAGGTCACCAACGCCCAGCTCGAGGGCACGCCAGTAGCTTGCATGCCCGTCTTCAGCTGATATCCCCTCCTTCCACCAATGGCCATCAGATGCGCTGCCTTGCAGGCTTTGCCTAGCACCAAGAAGGAAACTTCTCGGCGTTGATGGGCCTGCTCTGCGACAATCGCAGCTAGGCTCGAAGAAGGACTGGATTGGATCGGGAGACGTTCGCGGCGGAACGCGGGGCTGCTTTGGATTGAATGAAATTGCTTGAAGCACGACTCCGGTGCCTTCGAGCTGAGAGCGATGCAGCGATGCGATTTGCTGGCATGTGCGAAGGATTATGGACGAGATGGCAGGCCATGCCGAATCGACTGTGTGCTGGTCTACGAGGAGGTGAACGACCGCTCGCGGTCCCACTCGTGGGCGTTGCTGAGGAGCGCTGCCGGTGCTGGTGAGCGTTGCGAGAGTGTGCTCTGGTGTACCGAGTGGGTTCGGCGCCAATGCGAGGCCGAGAGCTGCGGCCTGAGCCGGTGATGCTGGAATAAACGCAGGCGTCTGGCCGGAAGACGAGGACGCAGAAGGCATCGAGAGGCCTGCGCCCATGGATGGCGATGCAGTAGAGGTGTTGTTGCCCTCAGCGATGCCGATCGGCGGTGCTAGAGCCGCCATGACGGCGGATGAGGGCTACTCTGAAGAAGTTGTCGGTAGTCTTGAAAGCGTGGTGTGAAATGGACAGATGCGAAGGAGAAGCGGGGGCCCGGGCCCATGGGCCAATCTGGTCCGCCTTGGCCTTTCGCAACGTCGTCGAGGCTCCACTTCCGTGTCCCCCCCGCCTTCCACGAATTGTTTGCGGTCAATCTCGATGCTGCATCGTCTGCTGGTCACGACGATATGGGCCAGAAGATGCCCTGGCATACCTATCAGCGCTTATTGTGGGCTTACGCGGACCATCTCATCTATCTCGACAGTATCTCTGGGCACAGCATATGAACATCACGTCCTCTCGCGCCTCCCCCATCTCCTCCCTGGAAACCTCAGCTTGACGAGGGTGGGAGGAGCAGGCGATGGAGGCGTAGACTTGCGAGGATGGTGGCAATTACCCCAAGGCGACGACGCACCAGTCGATCAGCCTGCCTCACGGTTGCGCGTCATTGTTCAGTGCAAAGCCAGCGCCGGGTCCAAAAAGCACGGGCCCGTCATCTTGCGAGAGGTAGAAGGCGTCTTAGCTCGCAATAGGTTGGCTTCAGCAGAGGACGACGGCGAGGGCGACGCTACTCTGGCTGCTCAGCCCTTGCTCGCCGTAATATGTTCATCAACGGGCTTCTCAAAGCAGACGAACATTCAAGTCAATTCTCTGCGGGGACCCGCAAATCATATCATGCTCGTCCACCTGCCCCTCGCCGACACGACACTGCCCATCGAGGACGAGTCTGGTCGCAAAGAGCTTGAAGCAGCGCTGAACGGGCAGGATGATGTTGCAGTAGACAGCGAGTATGATGTGCGTGACGATTCAGGCAGCGCCTCCAACTGGCCGCTTTCGATCCTTACCTCGCCAAGCTTGACGTCACCTAGCGGACCACTCGGCGGCAACCTTCAAATAAGATGGAGCAGACCAGTTGCGGCTCTCACAGCCAAGGTCGACCGCGGCGACGTTGACAAGGACGACCATGTACGACCTCTTGTGACCTGGCAAGGTCAAGCTGTCTACCAGCCTCTGACGCGTGTATGACCCGCGCCCAGCACACGACATTCGTACGAATCCCCATCACCGTCGGCCGTAAGATCATCTTTGCCCATCGCTTCTGGCCCGTCAAGCTTCGCCGCGATCACCTGATCGCGAGCCTCGCGAGCTTCAGCTTCGGCAAGAACTTGCTGTAAATCGTCTGCTCAGTGCTCCTCCAGGGGCCAAGAGCGCAACTCACAGCATCGACTTCACCGACCGATAGGCGGCGCTGCTTTCTTCTCACCATCGCGAGCGCGAAAGGAGCGGCAATCGGGCTTGCTTTGCCGGCCTGTAACGAGGTCACCTTTGGGCTGGTGGACGTAGCAACACCCAGTCCTACTTCACTTCGGTGCATATTCGCTCGACCTCGGCCTCTTATTCTCGCTACCCACGCACGACGCTGTACAATGAACTAATCCTATCCTCCTCTTCCTGACGCTCGAGACTCGGCTCGAGTCGGCCACTTGCCGCTTCTAGCTCGTACGTAGCTCCACCCAGCGCCGGGGATGCCGCTGCTAGCTCCTGGACGCTCACCTGTGAGATATGGATCTAGAAAGCCTGAACCGAGCCCGAGGATCTTACCTCGCTCGATACATGACCCCGCACTTAATCCTCGATGGATGTGACTCGCAGCTCCGAGGCCCGGACGAAAACTTGTCCGCGGCGGCGGAGGCTATGATCTTCTTGATCGGCCGCTTCGAAGCCAGAGATTCGTTCACACACGCCATCGTCATCAACTTGCTACATCGATCGTCGTATCTGCAAAAGCAGAAGCTGCCCTTCTGCACTGCGTCAGCGTCACGATCGCCGACTCGATGCTGATCTCCCCTTAGCGCGCCAAGAGACGATACCGACGTCTTGCCAATTCTGACCAGCAAGGAGCCTCGCACTATTGTTACGAGAAACGGCGAAGGGAGGATTGCTGGTCTTTTCGGGTCTTCTTTTTGGGGCCAGCATGAGCGGCATCAGCAGCATGCGTAAGTCGCTGCTGTGAACCTTGCTTTGGTCGCGGAAAAGACGATCATCAGGCTGCTCAGGTCAGGTCGATTGAATGTGTGCGTTGAGCTCCACCTGCAAGGCTCCGCTCAGCCGCTGGCGGTCTTTGGTTTCTCGTCGGCGCAACGGGAGCATCGCAGGTTGCATTCGTGAGAGCTGATGTGTGTGGGTGAGAGCGTGTGTGATCCTTTTTTCGTACGCTGGGCTGCGAGGACACGGGGCATGATGAGGGCAAGGGGCAGCAGCAGCCGCTGCGACGGCGGGATGGTGATGCAGCTTGCGTGCAGTCTTGGTGCCCGCCTTCTGCTTTCACCACTTTACGGAGGTGCTTCACGCCCCGCGCGTCTGACGGCTGCTGTCTGGGTTGGGCGCTGGCGGACTGCGCCGGCGTGAAGCCGCTTGCAAGATGCTCTCAGGGCTCGTCTCGCGTTTTGCCCGCGCTGAGTTGGCAGCGTCTCTCTCAGTCCTTGGTTCTCGTGCCCTGACGTCGTCGTCGTCGTCATCCTCCTTGACGAAGGGCGACAAAGGGTGATATGATTACCGCCGACGTCGTGTTGCAGGCGGAAGAGGCAGAGGAGAGCGGAAGATGGAAGCCTGATTGCTCTCAATCGTCGGCCCTCAGCAAGGGGACTACGTGTGTGTCGATGGCGGCGGGGCGGCCAAGGCGGCCAGAGCGGCGGGAAGCAGCAGCAGAGGAGGGGTCGATTGCGAATGGTTGCTGATGCTGCGTGGGCGTAGTAGGTGAGAGTGGGTGGTGACCAAGAGGCAGGCAGAGCGGGAAGCAGGAGCAGCAGCGCTGGTGCAATGTCAGTCGAACAAAGAGCGGAGAGAACAGGCTGCTGCTAATGACGGTAGGCGCTGCTGCTGGGTGAAGGGGGGTTCGTGGAGCGGGGGAGGACGGCGAGGCGACAGGCAGCCTGTGCTTTCACCTGGGCGTAATCTCATTGCGCGCCAATCCATCTCTCCCTCCCCGCGACCTCACCTGCCCCCCCTCCCCCACCCCGGTACTCCTTGCTTCTTGACTTGGTAGTCATCTGCTCATCACACACAGAACAACAAATCTTTCCACCATCATCATCGACATCGCCCTTCTTCGTCGTCGCCGTCTCTGCGTCGTCATCTCTCCTTGTGTCTAGTCCTGTGGATCCGAGTCGCGATCGACCCCACGGCCGACTGCTTTGCCGACCCTCGCGTACCATCGTCTCGTTCCAGTCGACGATACACAAACACGACATCGTAGCGAGCTCGACTTCTCTGCGACACCAGGACTCCTTCGTACGTGCGTCACTGTAGGATACCCATCTTCCTGAACATCGCCAACACCTCACCAAGAGTCCTTACCCGGCTTAGGCGGACATAGCCAATCAAGTGCCGTGAACTCCCATACCCGCTGCCGTCGCCGCCCTCATCATCCCCTACCTCGCCTGCCCTGGCCAGTCACTCGAGGCTTTTGCTGCTAGGCTTCCTTTCCTCTCACCTCGCTAGCTATGGAATCAAGTGGTCAATGGGACCCTCGATCGGCTGACGGGGCCGCCGTCGCCTATCGATCGGACTTGCCTCCAGAGTGAGTTTCGGCAGCACCTTTCCAAGTAATAGTATCATGCAGCCATCTCATCCGCATCACTGACCCCATCGATCTTCCTTGTCAACACTGCCTTGCCAGGTCGTCGGCATATCCGCCCATCGAGCCAGGTTATCAGCCCGAGGCAGCTCAGGGACATTACTCCGGTGAGCAGCCCTCGGCGAACGGCGCGACCCATCATCCGCGAGTGAAGGCGGCACGAGCTGACCACCACAACTGCGTCACTTTCGTCATCAGGCGCTGCTGGCTTCTCTCCAGGCTACAAAGGAGGCTCGTCTGCGTATGCTGCCCCGCCGTCCCTCGACACTCACCCTTCCGCCGCCCGCAACGGGTCTTTTTCATCCGCCTCGATCGCATCGCCAAATGACTATGGCTCCTCTTGGACCTCATCCCCTACGATGTCCCAGCCAGGCACCCGCAACAACTCCATCTACTCGCTCGATGGCCACATGACGAGTGCAAATCTCGGCGGCGGCAGCGGTGGTGGTGGTGGTGGTGGCCTGTCATCGATGGACAGTCGCTTTGCCCCGACTCAGAATGGCTACATGGTCGACCGACGCTTTTCTCTTGACGAGCGTGCGCGGCCATTGGGCGCCTCTTTGCTGCCGCATCGAGCACCACAGTCGGCGGCGGGCCTCTCGTCGATGGCTGGCGGCCGGCACTGGCCCTGGGGTGGCGTCAACAATGCCATTGGCAACTCGTCGGGCTCTTCTTCTTCAGGTTCCTCTACCACTCAAGGTAGAGCGTCCTACGACTACGGATACGCAGCCAATCGACAGGTGCAGGCTGCTGGACCAGGCGCAGGCTATACGACGAGCTACGACTCCTTCAATCCCTCCGTTGCGCCTGGCGCTGATCCTGGTATGCGCTTCAGATCAGTCAGCTCAAGCGCAGCCAGCGGTCGGTACGCCGGGCCAGGCGGCCCTCTTGGCGCCGCTTCCGCAATGGGTCTCGCTCCTCCTTACGATCCACTCGATGGCGCTCATCATCCAGTGGGTCCCTCCGTCGGTCCAGGAGGCGGCGTCACCCGTCGAGCCAAGTTCAAGCGATCCCGCACCGGGTGCCTCGTCTGCCGAAAGCGCAAAGTCAAATGCTCGCAAGACGGCACGCCCTGCAAGCAATGCCGCATCGGCAAGCGCGACTGCTACTACGAGGACAATCCACCCAAGCGCAAGAGGAAGGGCAAGGACTCCAAGGAGGACGATTCGGATCTGTCCCTCTCTGCGGCCGATGGCAGCTCTTCATCGATGGGCAAGAGGGGCTCCAAGTCCAGCGCAAGCGGGGGCGCAGGCGGCATGATGTCTATGGGTGGCGCTTCTAGCCAGCATCTCAACGCCTACGGCCATCAAGCTCCTCCCCCGCCTCCTCCTGCCGTTGCCTTTAATATGCCTTTCGGCCAGCACGACCAGTCAGCCACAGTCGCATCAATGAACGGCGCCCACCAATACGCCCCACCTCACGCCCACGACGACAGCCACGCACCTCCGACTTTTGGTTCAGCAGGCTGGCCCGCTCCTCCAGGCGCAGCACACCATCGCGACTCCTTCTCGGACCACCCGCCTGCGGCCCCTCACCACCACAATGGGTACGAGAGCTCCAGCTCCCTCAACCCAGGTGGGCCCAGTGGGATGGACGTGCCTCCTACCCCGTACCACGATCACAGGGGCAGCTTTGATGCGCGAAGTAGCTTTGATGCGAGGAGCAGCTTCGATGCGCGCTCCAGCTTTGATGCTGGACCGCCTGGGCCTCCGGGATTGGCTGGTGGAGACCACCGTGCGCCGCATGGTTTGGGGCACGTGATGCATTCTTCGTCGAGTGCTCCAGACGGAGGGCCGCAGGCCTGGTATGGAGCCCCGTCGGCGGGCACTGAACAGGACCCGCGTCAGGCAAATGTGTACGGCGAGCCGTCTGGTGTGCAAGCGTGAGCGAGCGCAATCAGCAAAGCCAGTGAGGTGGGAGCATCAAGGTGCGGCGAACGAACGTACAAACGCCAATCGCTCTGCATTCCGCACTATTATCTAGTCAGCTAATCACCACCCACGGCCACGCGGGCTCCCTCACCATCGATCCGCGATTTTCAACTTCTCTCTAATCGACATCCTCTTCGGATGACACCTTTGACTCGTCGCCCTCGCCCTGAACAGCCTCAACCTCGGCACGCCTTGCTAGTCGCCTTTCTTCTTCGAGGCAGCGGCCCTACGAGGCGCTGTCGTCCTCCCTTTCTTCATCATTGGTCTCTTCACTTTCTACACCTCTTCGCACTTCTTTTGTTTTTTTAGCTACGACTTGAATTGAGATCCGCAGCGCTTTGATATTTTTCCCCAATGGCGATGCGCTGCTACGCGCCCTTGTCTGAACATTGGATGGTGGATATTGTACAGATGAAAAACCCTCCCTATCTTGATGCTGCTTCTCATCGACACAAGCTGCTGCGCCTCAATCTGGTCCCTGCCCATACGACGCGGCCACCCGGTCAGCAGCCGCGAGCGCCTCGGCGTCTGCCTCGTCCCCAGCAGCGTACGCCTGGCTATGCCCGTGCAAATCGACATCGTCGTCGTCGTCGTTCTCGTCGTGATTGGCAAAGGCTCGAGGCGATGGTTGGGTCGCATCTCCACCGCTGCCAGCTGCACTTCCGTTTGTAGGGCTGCTTCGGGACCTCACGCCACCCCAGCGTAACCAACGACTGCGACGCTTGCGGAGAGGCGGGTCGTCTTGTTGCGGGATTGCCGTCTCCATCGAAGACGACCACGCAGGAGCCTTAGGACTCGCCTTGGCCTCGTCTGCTTTCTCACTACCTATTCTCGTGTTATCCCTATCGGCCGCCCCTCCGCTGCCGTTCGACTCGTTCTCACCCTGCTTTTCGTACTTTTCTGCCTCTTCGCCATACTCTGCCTCTCTTCTCCCCAGCTCCCTGACCCTCGCTACAGTTTCTCTCCAGTCCCCCACAATGTCAGCACATAATCTCCTCATAGGCAGCTTCTCCCTCGCCCTCCCGAACGGCATGCTGAGCCCTTCCGAGACGGCGTGCAATCCGCAAGTACCGACTGCCAGAATCAAGCAGGGTAGCGGAAGGTACAGCAGCGGAACGTACGCCCGCGCGAGGGCTAGCGGGGTGAGCGCGAGCTGTAGATTGAGCAGTAGACGCAGGTGCGAGGAAAGGAGGGCAGGGATGGGCGTATCCCTCAGCCTCTCGAGCTCGGTCAACTGGGAGCTGAGCGTGTTGAGCAACCCGACGCTGTGCGCAAAGACGGGCCCGGAGAGCTTGACTTCTCGGCGAGGCTGGCTCTTACTCCTCTGCCGGCTAGTCGTAGCAGTGACCCCCTGGTGGAAACGTACGAGACCCGTCTGCATCTCCCTTAGCATGTCCACAGGTAGGTTGCGCGGTACGATGCTCCCAGTAAGCGGGTCGACGTGCGGTGCGGAGCGCCGTGGGAGGTCGAGAGGTCCATCGATGTTCTGGGATAGATTGAGTTCGCGCTCTGCTTCGCTCGACAGTCCTCGAGCCTTTGTGTGGGAATGCCGTGAGGCGACGGATGATGAAGAGGAGGGAAGACGGCTGAGCCTCGATGAAGATGGTGAGGTAGAGAAGTCCAGAGATCGCAGGAAGAAAGTGGGGAGCACCGACCGGAGTGCTGCTTTCGATGCCTTGACGTCCTCTGGATCGCTGGTGCTTAGCGACCAGGGGAGCTTGCTGCTGCTGCGTGAGCTACTCATCTGTCTGCTACCACCGGGCGCCGAAGCCTCGAGGTGCACAAGCACGGCCAGAGCGAACGAGGGAAAGAGGCGCAGAAAATCATCTACGTGCTCCTCGAGCTGCGCCGTCTCTTCCACCTCGTCATCGTCACCGTCGTCTCTGCCAGCCTGCACATCATGCCACAAGCTAACGCTCAACAGCCTCATCAGGCTCCGTTCAGCAGCCTGAATGCTCGCCCAACACCTGGACGCTCCATCCCATCGAGAGGTCGCCGAGTTGGACCGAAAAGCCAACAGCAGACCCGTGACCGAGGCAAGGCCACCAAGTGTGCGCTCTGCTGCTTTTTGCTGCCAGCAGCCACTTTGGGTGGATAAGATGTCCAGGTGGTAGAGGGAGATGACGACGAGGCACCAGAAGAGGGACAGGCCGAGGGAAAAGAGCGTTTGTGGAGTGCTGAGGATGTGTAGTGGGGAGAGGAGCAGGACTGACTGCTTGCTAGCAGCCATCACAGCGCCTCGAGGCCTGAAGGCTGAAATAAGCCTTCTCGCACAAAGTTTCGGGACGTGATGACTTGCGTGGGGTGAGGTGAGGTGAGATGGAATAGAATGCAAAGTAACGAGAAGGGAAAGTGGAGATGCGCACATGGACACGGAAAGGGCTCGGCTCAATCTCGATCGATCGGGCCAAGTCTGTGACGCCAAGGGCGCCGGCGCAATCATTTGCACAGGAGGCGGTGATGCTATTCCAGCGATTCACAGATCAAAGCCGGGGTGATACCACTCAGGCTCCCTCTCTCCCCGATCCACTTCCTCATCATCAATTATCTCCTCCCTCTCCTGCCTGACCTCCCTCAGCTCGCCCGCCAACTCTCTCGACTCCCTAGCCATCTCCCTTACCTCACCCACTCCTTCCCCAACACCTCGCGCCGCAACCTTCACACCAGCCACAGCCCCGCCGAGCTCCTCAAGCGTCTCATCTGCGCGTTGCTTCAGCTCTCCTTGCCATTCGTTGCGTACTACGGCATTGCGGATGCGTGTGCGCTGTGTTGTGGGGCCTTGGGCGTAGGAGGGGAGCAGAGTGGGGTAGGCGCCGATGGAGAGCGAGGTATCTGGTGACAGATGGACGAGTATGGCCAGGGGCTTGACTTCAAGCTGTGTTGATGCCTCTTGGCCAGCATTTCGCGCTTGAGCCTTGATTCTTGCCTCAGCAGCAGCAGCGTCCTCGCGCTCCTTCTTCTCCCTCTGTAGCCGCTGAGCAGTTTTTCCCGCCTTGTCATTCATGAGTACTCGCACGTAGTCTTCCCACTCTGGCCTTGAATCGCTGCGACGAGCAGCAACGCGATGCGCTCTTGCGTACACATCCGCAGCCTTAGCGTCTATCACCTCGAGGCCGTGCTGCACCAGCCCAGAGAGGGTACTCTCCAGGACCATGCGCGCCACAGGAGCGCCGACGGGCTCGAGGAGGGCGGTGTTGAGGATGTAGTGGCGTGACTGGCGCAAGCGTACATCGAAGGAGTCGCTGAGCTTAAGAGCGGCCTTGTTCACCTGGAAGAAAGTGGGAGATCGAGTGTCCTGGTCTTCCTCCTCTTCGCCGGCTGCAAAGGGGCTTACGCCGGATGGAGCCTTGCTCAAGTCAACAATCATGCTCGCCCCTTCTGTTGAGCCCGACCGGCCGAAGAGCCCAGCGTCAAGGATGGCTTGCTCGCGATATGCGCCGAGATGACCCTCCTCGTCCTCCTCGGGTTTTGGAGTTCCGCAGCACGCTAGGCCGTTCACCCACATTGGCGAGGGAAGTTGCGTCATCTTCTCCCTGACAAAGAAGCTGACACCCTTCATCGCCAGCCTGACTCCCGTCGCCTCTACATGCATCTCCTTCACACTCGCCTTGGCTTGCTCCTCAATCCTTACGCGCGTGCGATTCCACTCGAAGCTTTCCGTCATTCTGACCTTCACCTTTGCCGGCACAAGATTGAAGGCTGCGATTCGCACATCATCCAGTGCGGCATCCACCTGGGGTGAAGTGTATTCGACCCTCGGCAACGGGATGTTGCCTAGCGTCTTGAGCAGGGCGGGCAGGATGTACGAGATCAGGTCGTGGAGAAGCTCGCTTCCCGAACGCGAGAGACCGCGCGCTTGTGTGGCGAGGGCGTTACTGATGGTGAGGAAGATACCCTGAATCCGTTGACCGATTCGGTTCAGCCGTGGTTCGCGACGGATTTCTCCAAGGAAGAGAGAGGAAAGAGAGAGTATCTTGTCGACTTTGCTGCGGAGGTCCGGACGATCGCTGATGATTCGCTCGAGATTTCCGGCTAGCTTGGAGAGGCTCTGCTGGAGCTGGCCTACTCGGTCTGCATTCTCTCCGCTAGCGGTGAGGGCTGCTTGCACATCACTGAGCCAGTCATCGCTCGCTTTGACGATGTCATCGCTGACGGCTGCGTAAAGGATACGCACCTCAGCCAGAATAGGCTCGAGCGATTTGCCGCCTGCCATTCCCTCAAGCAGGTCTCGAGCTGCACCACTGAGCTCAAGAACGTCTTGATTCCACTCGAATAGGGGCGGCTTATCCTTTTGATCCTCGCTACGCTCCACATCTGGCAGTATGTCGGCCACCCTCCCCTCTGTTGCCGTCTTGATCATGTCACGGTACTTACCAGCCAGGTCTACGAGGGCTTGCAGGGCCTCGCGGAAGGTGTTGTCCTCCTCAGCCAGTTCGCCAATGATACGCCCGGTCGCCTCTGCTATGCCGTTGAGTGTGGGCAGACGATTGCGAGCCTCTTCTGCAGCGTTGGACGGCAGGTCTTGGACGGCTTCCTTGGCCGCTCGCGGGTCGAGCTGCGCAGCGACGTTGATGTTGGCCTGGGCCCCCTGCTTCATACCTTCTAGCTCCTCCTGCAGCGACTCGTTTCTCTCCTGCTCGCTCGGGCGTAGCGTACCCTCAGCACTGGCCAAGGTATCGACGCCTGCCTGTACCGCATCTGCGGCCATGTCGCGGCCGAAGTTGAGGCTGTCCCTGAGGAGATTGGTGAGCTGACGCGACGTTACGAAGCCGATGACAAGTTGGGCTACCGAGTAAATGGAGAGGCGAAGGTCTTCTGCGCCGGACTCGGCCGCAGCTTTGACGCTTGCTACCTCGGGAACGACGTCTTCGACTTCGACGTCGGTAGTTGGCTGAGGAGGCTTGCGTACGAGTCGCGAGAAGTGGAAGGCGATACGCTGTATCGATTCTCTACTGTTGCCGTTGGGCACTCCCTGCTCCCCTTGACCTCCCAGCACAGCATCTCTACTCGCAAGCCACTTTGCCATATCCTTGCAGAGGAGCTGACTTTCATGGACGACCTTGCCCGTTGCGGGTCCCAAGAGCGTCTGGTCGCCTTGCTCAGATACGCCAATGCCTTGCAGCCATCCCGAGCAGCGAAAGAGGACGGCGTAGAGCTGGTCGTTGGAGGGGAGATAGACTCCTGAAAGGAGCAGGGACAGCCAGCGTAGTAGCGCACTGGACTCTTCGAGCCGGTCTTCGACCTCGTCTTCCTGCTCGTCCAGTAGACGCTCGTACTCGTTACGAGGCCCCTTGCCGCGGCGGATACAGGGGCAGCATGCTGCAAAGAGCTCGGCGATGGTCGTCCAGTAGGACTTTACCATTGGGGGGCTAGATGGCATGTTGGCAGAGAGGATCGTGTCACCAGCTCAGTCCGGTCTCATAGTCTGGCAGCTGCTCGATAATGGCGATCAAGAAATGGATGGATGGGCAGTCTGAGGACGGTGGAAGGGGTCGAGGATCGAGGCGAGGCCTGCTTGGACCCTGAGATCATTGGGCCGTGCAGACGGAGTGCCAAAAGTCGTCAACTGAGCCTAAGTCGTGTCGTGTCTCACAGCAGCAGCGTGACCCTCAGACGAGGCTGGAGGCCATCTTCGTTTGAGCTGCCCGCCGATCGGCATATGACGACGAGTGGCATGGCCAGCTACAAAAGATTGACCGCGCTACTCATCATCATTGCTCTTGATGAGAGAAGGATTGCCCCTCGCTGGCCCGTTGCGCGTCCTCCTGGCAAATTGGCGTCCGTCTGGCTTGTGCTGCCGCGTCGACTGTCGAGTCCAGCAGGCGCGCATCGACGACTCGACTCGAGGTGAGCGGGCAGGCGAAAAGTCGTTTCTCTCCGTCCGTCGTGAGGCTGGCTGCTCCTGTGTGCCAATCTCGTCGTGATCACTCATCCTTTCAACCACGACGAAGCCGATTCCCATCTCATCGCAACCCCCGACGACATCATCCCAAAAACCCATACCATCGTAGCAGAGGTGCTCTTCTGGAAAGGCAGCGCGCTCGACCACCCCTCGCCCTTATTACACACGCTCTTTTCTTTCCACCTCAACTATGACCGACTCGAATAAGACGTCACCTCGCGCAGACTCGACAGAGGACCTCGATGCCAGGCTGTCCTTCATGGGCTCGTCAGCCTTAGGTGGCGAAGATGTCAACGACGCCAATGATCGCTCACAAGATACTCGACGTACAGGCACATTCGACTCGCTCGCACCACCAGTAGCAAAGCATGATCCGACACGCAGAGCGCCTTCACCTCGAGCACCATCGCCTTCGGTAGGCACCATTGGAGGACATCGTTCGCCTGCGCTGCAAGCTTCCCCGGACAAGGCTGTACCAGCGACAAATGACTTTGGCGGCCTGGCTTCGACATCACCCAGATCAACGCTCTCCCTTGGTTTTGGCTTTGGGGGCGACAGCAACGATGCCAGCGGCGCATTCAATCACTTTCACGCATTCCGCTCCTCGTCTCCCTCCTTTGCGTCTGCTCTTTCCCATCAGAGCAATGGTCGGCGGTCACCATGGGAGGAGCGACCACTCCCTGGCATGCATCAAGTAATCGATCCCAGGCCCAATGGCGGCACTGCTTCGCCTGCTGAGCGTCCTGCCAGTCGCCTCGACTTCAGCAAGCTTCAGCAGCGCAGCCAGGCGGCCGCAGCCGCAGCGGCAGCTGCCAAAGCATCTCCAAGTCACCGTGGTCCAACCGGCTTGGCAGGCCCGGCTACCGTCAATGACCAGCCGCTCCTCGTGCAGCCTCGTCCGGGCTTCCCTGGAAGAACGTTCTCGGACGGCAGCGCGGGTGCTGCGAGCATCGCAAGCGTGCCCACGAACGTCGATCAGATGACCCTCTTCAGCCCTTCGGCGGGCACGGGTGTGACCTCGGCCGGTATGGGTGGAGTGGGTAACATGGACAATCATGGCTTCCCGCTCAAGACGTCTCCAGAAGGATACCCGTTTCCGGCCACGCAGCAACCGCCCGCCGTTCCCGCCTACGCCGCCACCTCTGCATCGCAGTCCATCGATCGATTTAACCATAACAGCTCCCGAGCATCCCACAGGAGCGTCGGACGTCCTATGTCGCCGCCGAGACATGACGGACAGTCGCGCTTCCGGGTCAGCTCGTCTGGGCAAACCCCTTCAGCTATGGCAGATCAGGAGCCGCAGCGCCGCCTGGCGAGCATCGAGGCGGCCATGGACGAAATGACGCGCGGGCTCACGTCGGTGGCTCGTAACGTGGGCTGGTTGATGGAGCGTGAGAGGGAGAGGGAGCGCCAGGGCAATGCGAGCAGTGTGGGCTCACAATTGCAGGGCGCCCCCGGCAACACAGACGATTTGAGGGCACTTGGACAGCAGGTCAATGTGCTCAGCAACAGCGTGCAGCAGTTGATGACGATCACAACGCAGCAGCAGCGCAGTGGAGGGCCAGGTCGAGGTGGGCTTGGCGGCGCGAACAACAGTCTTGCCGGCCTGGGTCTGAACAATGGGCATGGCAATGGTACAACCCAGCAGCAGGGCCTCGCTCAGCAGGCGCCATATATTGCCGCGCCGCAGCTGTCTCTCGGCAGCTTTGCAGGCACGGCGACGACGGGCATGAGTCCTAGCGGGTATGAGGGGGCGGCGTCGCCTGGCTGGAATGGAGGAGGTCCTACAGGGCCCATTGACTATCGTGGCCCATCGCCCCGCCCTGGTGGGTCAAACATGCGGCCAGGCTCGAGGAGCAATTGGGGCAACGAACAGCGCGGTGGCGGCGGCGGCGGCGATCGAAGGTGGCCCTCGAACATGCAGCAGCAGCAGCAGCAGCAGCAGCAGCAGCAGCCATCTCACACTCAGCAGCAGCATGCCCTTCATCCCTCGGCTCTCGTTAGGAGGGAGAGTATGAGCGGCGTCGGGGGCAGCTCCCTGGACCCTCAAGCCGCGCTCGGCGGTGCGATGGCCCCTCCCGAGGCCAACGTCGTCGTGACCAAGTGGGACCATCTCAATCTCCAGCCGGATCTACTTCGGTCGGTGCTCAAGTACGGGCTTGGTCCACCGAATAAAATTCAGCAACGCGCACTGCCCTTCCTGCTGCGTGGCTCGGACATCATTGCACAAGCCCCGCCCACGCAAGAGCGCATCGCATCGTACGTCATCCCATCGCTACAGACAGTGCTCAACACTCTGCGCAGCCCACCGCTCGCCGCTTCACCAGCAGCACAGACGGCTGGCCCCTTCGTGATCATGGTGACCACAACGGTGGATCAAGCTACACAAGCTCAGCGCATGGCTCTCGGACTTGGCGGAACTTTAGGCGTGCGAGTACACATCTCTGCCGGCATTGGCCCCGATCCACTCAGCGACGCTCAGGCCGTCCTCCAGACTCGGCCGCACATCATTGTTGGCACGCCATCGCGCATGTCCGAGCTGATGACGTGCCTGGCCAAGCAGGCTAATCTGAGCGATGTGCGCATGGTAGTGCTAGACGAGGTCGATCAGATGATTGCGCGCAACCTCAGTGACCATATCAGCACGCTCCTGCGCGTTCTTCCCTCGCCTATCGGCAACTCTCCCCTTCACTCTGGCCTTCCTCCATCTTCATCAGGCCCTACATCGCCTTTCGGCTCCCCAACAGCTGCGACAGAGAGGCAGACGGCCATCTTCTCTAACACGGTACCGCAGGATGTCATCAACTTTGCGCAGAGCATCCATTTACGGGAGAGCGTGCGTGTACTCGTCCGCCGAGAAGGCACAACGGTCACGCAGCATCCGGCCAGCAATGCTGGTGGAGGCTCCGGCGGCAGTCGAGGTGGCGACGGCTCTCATGCCAACCGCTCGACTCCTTCAAACGCTCTCGGCTCGACGCAGACCCACACTCTCGCCCGTCAAACGGCTCCCGATCCGACCCTCGTCGCCTTGCAGGGCCTCCGTCAGTACTACCTCTACATCGCCGTCTCAGACACCAAGTCTGCCTCGTCGACCAGTAGTGAGATGAAGCTCGATGTCATTGCCGACCTACTAGAGGACATGGAATTCCAGCAATGCGTGCTCTACGTCGGCTCACCCGGCGCGCTCGAGGCAGTGACGTACAAGCTGGCCACGCGCGGTATTGAAGCCCTGGCCCTGCATCGCGATATGGCGCAAGCTACTCGCCAGCAGATCTTGGCCAACTTCCGCAGCCCGATGAGCTCCTTCGGTCCGCAGAGAGGTAGCCAGGCGGGCAGTGCTTTGCACCGAGCTGGAGCAGGAGGCAAGCAACAGCGCAAAGCCCTCATCTCCTTTGACACCCCCGTCCTCCCGCGTGAGGTGCATCAAGTGCCTCTTCTCCTCTTCTACGACCTGCCACGCTCAGTCGAGGAGTACAAGGAGAAGCTCTCCTGCGGCGCCGGAGCTGGGAGCATGGCGCGTCCCTCTGTCTGCATCAACGTGGTCACAGCTGCTACGGTGCGCGGTGCTGCGGGCGGAGATGTAGAGATGTTGAAGACGCTGGAGGCGCATCTGGGCTGCAAGATGGCAGAGCTGCCGTTGGATGCTAAGTCGATTCTCAACTTGTGAGAGGAGGCGGGTAGCAGCGACGATGAGACCTGAGGGGGCGAGCGACCCTCCCGGATGGACTGCGGCAACAACACGATCGCTCCTTTGCATTCCTTCCACCTCCATTCTCCTCCTTGCTCTTTCCTTTCCGCTCATCCTGTATCGCCGGTCCATTCGAGACTTTACCTCATCTCTGCGTTCGGCTACTCGGCACACTCTTCAGCATCATCACACTGTTTTCCTAGTCTGTCTCATCGTTACCTACACTCTCTTCGTCCATCGCGTTTTTGCCGCTCTCCAGCTGTAGCTCAATTGGCCTCCTTATACGTCGCATCTATTCATCTACCAATGCACAGTTTCATCTGCTCAAGGGTCGATGAGAGGCAGTGTCGTGCGATTCCATTGCGTAGTATGTGTGTATGACATGCCAACCAATAGACTTTACGCAACCGAATGACATTCCTACTCGTAGCCGCATTGAACGTTCCTCTCTCACTCCGCCTCCTTAGCACCAGAAGCCGGCCTCCTTGTAGAACCTCTCCTTATGCTGACGGAGCCAATTGGTGCGTTTGTGTGGGAGCTCGGCCTCGCCCATATTCTCTACAGGCGAGTACGCTCGATGGAGGCTGACAATCCCTAGATCGTAGCGCGGTTCGCTCACTACAACGTCTGTTCGCGGCTCTCTGAGGAAGCAGAAGTGCCTCAAGTTGACAGTGGTAGCTACGAATCGGTGGCGACCTCTTGCCCACTCTTCTCCAGTTAGCATGTGAACTCCCTGGTCCCAAGGCCCAATGTAGTTGCCACCGCCGCTCCTGACGAAGGGAGCCATTGGGTCTTCCATGTTCCAGGATGCCTCAGCGTATCCCGCTACCTTTCCATCCCAGGCGAACATGAAGCTCATCTTGTGCGGGTCTTCCTCTACCCCCTTCAACGTTTTGAGGTGATGCTCATCCGACCCTCTCTCCTTCCACCCAACGTTGACACGATCCGAGTTCTGCCAGCGGGCGTACGCCTCGAAGTGAGCGGGGTCCTCCGCATTTAGGTGGTAAAGCTGGAACAGGCTTGAGACGCTAGGTTGGTATCGCGCATAAAGGAGTGATCCAACAGGGGGCTTCGGTGGACGAAGAGGGTGAGTAGTGCAGTATGCTGGGGACTGGCTGGAGGTGAAGGAGAGGATGGAGGGGAACGAGGGAGAGGCTAGAGGGACGCCGAAGTCTTGATGACCTTGCGGCTCGGGAGTGCGGAGGAAAGAGAGGTCGAGAGGGGCTCCCGCTCCTTGATAGAAGGCGCTGCGGTCTAGAAGGAGGTGGCCCTCTGTGCTGCTGTCGGGTGGTTGGAAGCCGAGACCCGTTGCGATCATGTAGCTGCGAAGACGGGGAGAGTCGACGATGGAGATCGGCAAACGCTCGTAAGGGTCTCGGCGCAGCCAGACTACGGGACGAGTAGCATGAGGGCAAGTCAATACTCAGGTATCGGGGACACATCAAGCCCACCTCGTACCGGCGGATACTCACAGGCATACACAGCGATCCAAGCTGCCCTGACCTCATCTCCTCCCGCCTTCGGTCCCACACGCAGCTTCCATATGTCCTCGCTCTGGGCACGCGAATCCTGCACCACGCCATGCAAGCTCACCCGAGCCTTGTGACCCTTTTGCCTCTCAAAGCTCGCGATGATTTCGTCTTTCGATCCGCCGCCAATGGCAGCATAGACGGACAGGATGTCGTGTGAGTCGTTCTCGACTACTCGAGCAGGCGAACCGTCCGGCAGGATGAATGGCATGTTCAGCGGTCGCGCTTCTAGCGGGACGTAGGGCGAAGGAGGTGTGAAGCGCTGTCGAGGGTCCTTCGGGTAAGGGTCGGAGGAGCGCAAAGCTGTTGAGTGTAGGGAGCGCTGCGACGATGATGGTAATGCTGAGGGTGTAGACCTCGCTATAGATGGAGCGATGCCAGCACCGCGTCTGGTCAATGCTGCGAGAGAAGCCGTTCCCCTCGGCATCGTCCGCAGAGTGGCTGCAG
Organism: Jaminaea rosea; assembly: GCF_003144245.1. Classification (NCBI taxonomy): domain Eukaryota; kingdom Fungi; phylum Basidiomycota; class Exobasidiomycetes; order Microstromatales; genus Jaminaea; species Jaminaea rosea. Next base: position 2,374,939 of record NW_020289975.1, on the reverse strand, counting down.
CGGGAGGTGCGACCATGATGTGCTTGAGGTACACGACGGCTAGATAAGATAAGATAAACGAATGGATGGGTCGAGTGAGGAGACCGTAGAGAAGAAGAAAGAGTAGAGGCAAGATGCAGGAAAGGGTGAAGAGCGAAGCTGCGTCGGCTTCTTCGTCTCACACACCTTCTCGAGACCTGAAAGTCCTTTTTTCGATGAGCAAGAAGAAGTGCATCGTCCTCTCTCCACTCGCCAATGTCTGACAGGCATCCTGCGCATCTGCGAAGCTTCTTGGCCTGCGCCGCCGCTCGCTTCTGGTGCACTTTCGAATTGAGTTGAGCAGCGGCCGGCCGGGAGTCGAGTCGGACGTCACCGCGAACATCGGCAGCCCATGAATGGCGACCGCGAATAGACGCACGCAAGCAAGGGAAGAAAAAAGCGGGGTCGTGTCCTCGAGTGAGAGGATAGCATGGCATGGCATGAGGTGGATCAAAGAGGTTCGCAATCGCAAGAGAATTTCTTGGCTGGATAAGTACAATAGCTATGAAAGCGTCGAGGATGAGAGGGGCACGGAGGGATGGAAAAGAAAGTAAGAGAATGTGTGACGTTGATGGAGAGAGTATCGTATGAGGATGAAATGCCAGTGGTGTGCCCGTCGAGACCAGATATTTGTGTTGCGAAGCCCAGCCTCGACCCTCACTTTTCACTGAGTCTGTACGTCGTCTTGCCAGCACCTGCTGCGCCTGCTTCTCCCCACACCCAGCTTTGGTATCGATCTTCATCACTTCGTTCAAAGTCGTCTAGCCAGACCAGCGCCAGCCTCGATGGCGGTCCAGATGGTTTGCCTCGGCAGGTGCTTCTTCGCTCAGAGCAGCTGCATATAGTTGCTAGGAACGATACCAGTCTCGCCGCTGGCCTTCCTCGCTTGCCACCACTTGCCCGAGTTGTCCACGATGTCGAGGATCTCGCCCTTGGTAAATGAAATCTCCGTCGGGTCATCCGCATTGGCCTGATAGGCGTAGAGGGCCCTCGCCTTGTACCCGTAGCCAGGCACAGGGTCACCACCGCCAGTCGTCGAGTGACCGTCCACTGTACCGGCAGGGCCGCCAACCTTGGGCGAGCTCACGCCGCCACCCATGCCGCGATGGTCGTTGAGGCTGTGTCCGCCGAGCTCTGATCCCGCAGCACCCATGGTAGTACCGTACGGCTTGCCCATCTCTGCGCCCGAGGTGACATCAGCCGTCGATGGGCTATGGCCATATGCCTGCTGGTAGCCGCCAGCACCGCCGCCGAGGCCATTTGCATAGCCATTGCCAACGCCTGACCCAACTCCACCGCTGGCCATCCTCATCTGACTCCTAGATGCCGCGCTCGACCCTGCGCCGCCCATGCCTCCACCGCCTTGACGACGGCCGCTGCTGCTCATCGGGAAGCCGCCGCCGACGGAGTAGAAGAAGTTGAAGATGGGAGAACCTTCCTCTGCGGTAAAGAAGAAGAGCCAGAGCACCAGTACGATGGTTAGGACAAAGTAGCCCGCAGCCATTGCCCTGTAGCTTCCAACATCTTCGTAGATGCCCAAATTGATGCCCTGTACCGCAAAGACGAGGGCAACGATGGTCCATGCAGATACCTGTAGGCGGACGAGCCCGATGGAGTCGGTAGCCAAGGTGGCTACGACGCCGAGAATGAGGAAGAGTTGAACGAAGATGCCGAACCAGACTGTACCCAGGTGCAGCGTGTCATGCGCCTCAGCTGCTGCTTGACCAATGAAGGCTACGAGCCATGATGCTACGGCGAGAATGAGAGTGACAAAGAGGATCTTGTTGGCGAAGAGGAGGCTGTGTGCGGGGCAAGTGAGAAGGATGAGTCAGAGGAGGGAATGGCGCGATGTCTTCAGGCGGGTATCTGGCGGACTCACCTGGTGTCGAACATCTTGTCGTATAGGGAATGGAATAGCTAGCGAACGAGGCAGCGAAAGTGATGCGGTGAAGAGGGAAAGGCACGGAAAAGAGTGTGGCTTGTTTGCTCAGCAGAGCGAGCGAGGAGGGGGCAGTGGGTATGAGGGTTGCTGATTCGGCGTTGTCCTAGGTAACCTTGGCAAGGGCGATCGAGTTTCGCTCAGCCTTTTGGTGATCGTCAAGTAGCGATCTCTGCGGCGTGAAAGTGTCGTCAAGAAGACCGCGTGGTGATGACGATGATAGGGAGCGGTCCCGAGGGCGTGGATGGCTGGTGGTGGTGGTGAAGGAGTCAACGAAAGGGGAAACGTCGTCGTCGTCGTCGTCGTGTTCGTCGTCGTCGCCGTCGCCGCTCTCTCCTCTTGCCGCCCTCGGCGGCCAAAAGACTGCCCGCCCGCCTTGGCTGCCCGTGGGCGTCGAAGCGCGCCCAGCCCATTGAAACTCAGACGAGCGTGAAGCGTCAACAGAATGAGCAAGCCTTTCTTCTGTCTTTCACCGCACAATCACAGACGGAGGCAGCGATCGATGCGTAACAACAAGCCCACACTGTTTTCACGCCATCATTGCTTCAGCGACGTCCACTGGAGCCTCCGCTTCCCTGGGCCCTGAACCATCTATCACCTTTGGCCGCCGTGCCCTCGTGCTCTTCACCTTCTCAGACCTGTGATGGAGTCTCTTGGCAAGAATGGTCGCTCTCTTGATATGGGGACCTCCAAGCGTGACGCGTTATCGTCGCGGCATTCAATGGCGTCACACCTAGTCGCGGCGAGAGGGCCTTAGCCTTCACTTGTTTGGTCCTCCCCTTGGTTTGGCGCGAGCAAATGCACGGCCTGAGCCGTATTGACGCGCCTCTTCTGAGCGGCCAAGCTGAGCAGTTCACTGCCTCGAATACTTCGCGTCTCCCTGCCTGTGGGCGTCTCTCGGTATGATGCTGCGTCTAATTTGGTGTCTCTATCGCTGATCTACCTCTTTGCGCCAGTCATGAGGTTGCGGATTCGCGGCCGTTCTCGTGTTGCTAGCTGCGGCGCGGTCGCGGTAGCTCCTCGTGCTGCCGCCTCTCGCCGCCTAGAGGCTCTGGCTCTCGAGGAGTCTAACAGCTTCTTCTCTGCCTCGCACCACGGCACTGCCAGCTACGCCGTGACCAGAGACATACCACTTGGGCTCGATGCTGGCTCCTCTGGTCGGGCGACACCCGGTGCCCTCTTCCTCTCCCCCATTTCGACTCGCACGCCGTGGGAGCAAGTCTCCCACAAGAGCAACAGGCACGAGTTTGAATGGTAGAGCAAAACAGGCGCGGCCGGACGTGAAAAGGTGACGTAGGCAAGCCAGCACGGTAGTCCGTGACGCGTTTGTGCCGTAGATGCGCCTCAACCAGGTGCCGGATTCACATGCGCACACACACGGACATCGACGATATGTCCCCTTGCGAGCGACGAATCGAAGCAAAGCTCCCATCGACAGCTTTCGGTCACTGCCACTGCCGCGCCGCTCCATTTGCGCAACATCAACCCAACTCCTGACCTCGCAGCCCACTACCATATAGCCGCGCGGCAGAGTGCGCAGCCGGTGGCGATGAGCGGGTCAAGGGCGCGGAGGCAATGCAATGCGATGTCCACGACGAAAGAAAGGAAGTTGGCAACGTGCAGCGCCCTATAAGAGCATCGCTGCCACTGTCCTCCCCACCACAGCCATCCACCAGAACTACCAAAGCTTCCCATGCGCTCTACATTCGCTGCACTCGCTGGCCTCGCGGCCGTCTCTCTCCTCATCGGCAAGGGTAATGCTCTGCCTACCCCTGACCTAGTGAGTGTTGCTCGCCAGGCCTCGCGCCGTGACTGGCTGCCCTAATCTGCGCCTGTTTCCCCTTGTCAGAACACCCAGACGACGGTGCCTCATGGCATTGACATCCCGCAGATCCCTCCTGCTCTCGAGCGAGGGATGCTCAGCGTTGGCAACCATCTCGCCCCGCGCGATGACCCTCCCGTCCTTGCAGCCTTCTTCGTGCGCGAGCTCGTCATCAACCATACCAAACCGATTCCAGCCAAGCCCGTCAAGCCGACCAAGCCTTGCAAGAAGCACGTATGCACGCCGATACCCACTGGCATCAAGTGTGGCTGCCAGGACCCCGGTGACGTCGACATCGTGAGCCAGTAGGTCAATCTGCAAGCCCGAGCACCGCTAAAGTTGTGCGACCACTCATTCGCAGCGTGCCATCGAGGAGAGCTTCGACGTCTTCATGCCCTTCGAACGCGACAACATCGACGTCAAGTCCTGCGCGAAGCCTTCATGCTCCAAGAGCAAGACGGGATGGACCTCTTGCACGTGCGCTTCAGCCGACGCCGCCGTGAGTCGATACGAGAGCGAGTGAGCCGGCCCCAGCTGATCATGGACCACGTCGTCGTCCTGCGCAGATTGTTCGCAGCAAGCCTGACGCCTTGGCCTGCCCAAAGCCGACGTGTGTCACCGCCAGCAAAGGGATCCACTGCTCCTGCCCCAGGTCGTACATGCAGCCTCGCCCTGGCCCCGGTCCTGGCCCTCTTCCTCACAAGCCTCCTTCTGCGCGCGACGTCACGAAGCCCCTGATTAGGGCGAGGGACCTTCTACCCGCTCTCTTAGAAAAACGATGCGACAACCTAAAATGCGACTCCGACGGCCGCAAGCCGACATGCTTCTGCCTCGACCCACCTCCCCACACCATCACGGCGACCATGTCTCGAGATGAGGGCGTGGCGCGGGGTGAACAAGCGTCCGGCGTCTCGGCCAGCTCTCTCTGGCACGCTCGCGATGAGACGCCCCCTAAGAATTCGTGCAAGAGGCTCAAGTGCATGGGCAAAGGCATCGGCCGGAAATGCTACTGCGCCGACCCTCCCGTTCGACGAGACGGTGCCAAGCGAGACGAGGATCTGCAGAACCTTGCTGTAAGTCGGTGCGAGCGCCGTACGAGGCGCGAGCATTGCGACGTCACCTGATCGAGGACCTTTCTGCCTCACCTGCCCGTTTCCGCACAGCGAAATCTTGAAGAGTTGCTCGAGACAAGTGAGCGCGCCGTCAAGGAGAGTGTCAATGCTGCTGGCCGTGGGGATGCTTTCGACAAGGACGAGGTTGCCCACGTGAGTCACGCGTGCCATGCAATGTGCGGAGATTCCAATGCTAAAGGGCTCTGCCAATGCAAGCAGATCCCCGGCGCTAGAGGACTTGAGAAGCAAAAGGCTGCCCTTGCCCGCTATGGCGTGAGTGGACACGGCGTCGTGGTGGCGAGCGCGCCGTGAGCGAAGCAACGGACAGACTCTCGCTGACCGCAATACTCGTTTCATGACCGCATAGCTCACCACCGAACAGTCCAGCAAGGCTGAGGAGCGTGGCTTTACGGTGCCCACAAAGCTCGGCGAAGACGCGTCCGTCGCTGGGCGATTCGTCGGCCTTGATCCCCGCGGGTGCCAGTGGATCTGCTACCAGCCTGGCGTGACCGCTTCTTGCCAGTGCAAGTGGCCTCCCGCCGTCAGGGGACAGGCCGACGACGAGAGCGATGCCACTGCTGTGAGTGGGCGCGAGAGCGTGAGCGCGGTGCCGAGACTGCATTGTCTGACAGTTCCCTTACATTGTCTGCCACAGCGCGCCATCGAAGGAGCCTTTGAGCCTGAGGAACGCGACGATGAGCCTGTCCATCGAGCTGCCCTAGTGTCCGGCGAGCTCTCTGAAGTGAGTGTCGTTGTCGAGCGTGCCGCTGTCGATGGGCCCTCGCTGCAGCGTCATTGACGGCAATCTTGACTGTGATCGTCCCGTCTCCTCGCTGCGCAGCTCGACGGCCACCAGTAGCGCCCTGTCCGCCGCGTCGACCGCACGTGGGACGTGGCTCGGAAAGGGGACGAGGCGCTGATTGCCTCGTTACATTGCGATCATTCTGTTATCAGCTTCTCGCTTTGCTCCTGCCTTACATCTCTCGACTTCACACCTCCAGCACAGAGGGCGCAAAGAGGATAAAGAGGACGGTCGCGAGCTGACGAATCTCGTCTCTCTAGGCTCGAACCTCTACAACCTCCGCTTTCCCGCCTGTTCGCGCTACGATGTCGCCTGCCTCTTCTTCCTTCTTCTTCCTACGCCTCGCAGCCTCGCGAAGACTGTTCGACAGCTCTCGTCGAGATACACGACTCAAATGCGAAGACGTGTCTCCTTCCTTGCATACCTGAGTGGACCGACGCAATTGGCAGCTGCCTCTGAGTCGTCGTGCTCGATCCCCACCTCAGCGAGTGCTTTACTACTCGCGCACACCAAAGATCTGTCAAATACCCTGCAACCCTGTCGTTGCACTCGCTGATCACAGCGACGGTGGTTCCAATAAGCCGCCATTCCATCAGTCGCCTCTCTACCGGCATGACATCCTTGCTTGGCGCCATCACAAGGCAGCAGCCAGGGCACGGGGCATGATGGGCGGCGCTGACTTGTCGATCGGCCCCCTTCGGGGCCTCGTCGCCCCTTACTTCGATTTCCCTCTTTCCCTCCACCACACCCTCCTCCCCTTGCAGCCAACCATTCCCTCCGACGACAACGCTCTATGTACTTCGACTTGCTCGACACCGCCTTCGTGGCGGCCACCACGCTCGCCCTGATCCTGCTCGCCACAGCTGACCTGCCTACAGCTTGAGCCGAGGATGTGACGCTGGGGTACTGCGGCTGTTTCATCATCGGAAACCCGTGAGTGAGAGGGCGTCTCCCTTGAGGGAGCGAGGCGCGAGAGTAAGCGGAAGGTTGAGCAGCGGGCTGATCCCCAATTTTTCTGAACATGACGGCGCGCGAAACCAGCGACTGTTATGGAAACGACATTACTGTCACTGGGCCCCGTAGTGCGAAGATCAGCATCCCTTTTGAGTGTACCTGTTTTCATACGCTCTACCCTACGTCCAAGCTGCGCCTCGACACAGGATTCCTGATGTCCAGTGACAGGAAGAGTAAGGGGGAAACGTGTGTCGGATTCAAGGACAACAGCTTCATCGGCGAGTGAGAGGGCGAGCTGGTCATATTGCCCTTTCTCGCTCGCTGACCGTCAGCGGCATCCTGTCTTCTCATCTTCGCCGGCGCGTTTCCAAGGCGGTATCATCTTTGCGTAGAACGCTGCAACGCCGGCCCATCGTCAAGGGCAGAACTCTCGTCCTGGCACCGCGGCCATTCATGCCATAGCCATGCTTATGCGCAGAGCTTTCCCCTTGCTCAGATTTTCTCAGCATGTCTGAAAGCAATTGATCCTTTCTCTACGCGTGTCTGCTCGCTGGCCCTGAGTGAGATGCGTTGTCTAGAGGGGAGCTTGGTCGCAAACGCATACTGCGACGCAAACGATGGCGCTGCGCTGAGTATTTCCAGTCATTGGGGAATGCTTGCCCACGAAGGGATCGATGACGATGATCCTCATGATGATCCCCATCAATGGGCGCGGCTTTTGCTGGGTCGCGGGAGACTGCGGCGGACACTCGCGTCGATAGCGCGTGGCGCGAAACGGTTAGTCATCCCGCAAAGGCTTTACTAAAGGAAAGAGACGTCTTGGTCCCGTCTTCACACTTATCTCGATTGATATGCGGGAACTCGTGAGCTCCTGAATCGGACACCGGGACGGCTAGCGCGGGCGCATAGTGCGACGGGTCGAGATAAGCGCGGCTCCTTTGCCGAGGCCACGCGATAAGGCGTCTGGGGCACCATCATTCAAAAGCATCGCCGGTTGCGACCATTGTCAGAGTCGCAGCCGCGTTATGCGCACCACATCATGCCCGACTTCAAGGAAAAGACACCCTCTAGCAGCGTCGAGGACAAGCCTCGCGCCAGTTTGACATCGTACCGCGCCCCGGAAGACGCTTCAGACACCGACAACGTCGTCCTGCATCATCAGCTTGGCTATGAGCCTGAGCACAATCTTCGGCGCAATCGCAGTCTTTTCACCCTCCTCTTTCAGAGTCTTGCGATCGCTGCTATCCCATATGGCCAAGGCAGCACCATCCTCTCTGCTGTCTACGGCGGAGGCCAGCTCTCCATCTTCGTGGGCTGGATCGTTGTATGCATCCTCAACGAGTGCGTGGCCATCTCTCTTGCGGAACTGGCCTCGCGTTGGCCGACGTCCGCTGGACCACACTATTGGAGCTTTCAGTTGGCCAAGGAACACCGTGCGCTAGCTGCTTATGCCACCGGTCAGTCCGACGAGGCGCGTGACCCCGCCGCGCGATGACCCCGCACGCTCACGTTTCACTCCACCGCTCACTCCACCGCTCTCTCTCTATGCTGCTTGCGGCCAGACAGGATGGATCTGGCTGATCGGCAACCTCACAATCACGCTTTCGGTCAACTTCGGGTTCGCGTCGCTCATCAGCGCCTGCATCACCCTTAACGATGCCGACTTTACGGCAGAAGCATGGCAGCTGCTGTTAATCTTCTACGCCGTGTGTCTCTTCAGCCTGGTCTTGTGCGTCTTTGCCAATAAGATCCTGCCGTACGTCGATACCGCCAGCGCAGCTTTTACAGCAGTGACCATAGTCGTCACGCTCATCGCCCTCTCTGTAAAGGCGGGCGTTGGCAGAAGCTCAATATCGCAAGCTTTGGGCAACTACGACAAGTCGCTGGCGGGCTGGGGAGGCTTCACCTTTTTCATCGGACTGCTGCCCGTGAGTACGCATGTGCATGAGATTCACCATGGCGCCAGCTCACCCGCGCCACACCACGTACGTTAGGCCGCGTACACGTTCTCAGGAATTGGCATGATCACGAGCATGGCAGAAGAATGCCGAGACGCGGCGGTGAAGCTGCCTCAGGCCATTGCTCTGTGCATTCCTGTCGGCGGCATTGCTGGCCTCTTCTTCGTGATGCCCATTTGCTTCACAATGCCCTCACCCGCCGACATTGTTGCCAATGCCGGCTCGCAAGCGCTGCCCTACATCTACGCCACCGTCATGGACTCGCCTGGTGGAGGCCTCGCGCTGACCTTCCTCGTCCTCGTCATCACGCTCTTTTGCTCGCTGAGCATCACCGTAGCGGCATCGCGGTGTCTTTGGGCATTTGCGCGAGATGCTGGGACGCCAATGGGGTCGATGCTGTCGCGCATCCACCCGCACTTTGGAGTCCCGATCGAGTCATTGGTCGTTCTGACGGTTGTGCAAATGCTCTTGGGCCTCATCAATCTAGGGAGCACCAGCGCGTTCACAGCCTTTGTGTCCGTGGGCGTCGTTGCCCTGTCTCTCAGCTACGGTGTGCCCATTGTCTTGTCCATGGCCAACGGACGGGCTCAGGTCTCCAAGGCTCGCTTCAGGTGCCCCGGAACCATTCTGGGCTGGGTCAACAACGTCGTCAGCCTTGCGTGGATCCTATTCGAGCTCGTCCTCTTCTGCATGCCAACCTCGCTGCCCACCACGAGTGTTGCGATGAACTATGCGTCAGTGGTGCTTGTGGGGCTTTGCGGGCTTGCAGGTATATGGTACGCTGTTCACGCGAGGAAGGTCTACCGCGGTCCCCCAGAAGAGAATCTGTAGGCGCGTCCAGCGAGATATTGTCACAAGCATGATAGAATTCGAATAGCGTCAAGAGATTGAGAAAGAAACATTGACAGAGAAGGTATAGAGCTGATGATGGGCGCGTCAAGCGCACGAGTGAGCCGCCGGTGATGAGTGGCTTAGAGGCTGGCGTTACTGTTAACACCGGGCAAGCGCGGCGTCCAGAGATCAGTGGGGTCTCCGTAGGGCTTCATCTCATCGAGGGCGCGCTGGAGGTGTTCATCGAGCTCCTCCTTGAAGCGCAGCACCTCGTCATGAGTGATGATGGGCGCCTGCAAAAATCCGTCGTTGTAACGCTGCTGAACGTAGCGTCGCCTCGCCTCAAGGACTCGCTGGAAGCCGGCGGCCTTCTCTTGGATACCCTCGAGTCGGGAGACGACCCACTGTGCGTAGATCTCGTTCCAGTTGGAGGCCGTGCGAATGTTGCCCAAGTTTGAGATGTCCTTCCATCCAAAGGCGTCGCGCTTGCGGAAGGCCGTAACCATGGTGATGCGTTCGCTGCTAGCACCGGGTACTGCCTGAGCTGGCAGTGCGGCGTGCGTGATGTAGCCGCCTTGCATCATGACAGCGGACCCAAGGGCCGGTCCTCGAGCCTTGAAGAGTTCGCCCGACCCCATTCGCAGAGCCGTCTCCCCGCCCTTCATGCCCGAGACGTCGGACAGCATGAGCACGCAGACCCATGGATACGCGTCACGGTGGAAACCGACCACAGGGGGAGCATCGTCGGTGTCCTCAGATGAGGCAGACGACTGTGCATTGCCCGCGCTAGCGCGTCCAGCGTTCGCGAAGGGGTCCGCGGAGAGGGACTTGATGTACTGGCCTCGCTCCTTGCCGGCAGGGACTTGGAACTGGCGATCGTGAAGGACTGCTGGTTAGCTTGACGCGTGGCGAAACGACTGTAGAGCTCAGCGTATCACTCACGTTAGTGGAACCGATCTCGTAGTCGTAGAACGGAACCAATTCCTCATTGGCAGCCTCGCAGAGGGCGCGCATCGTCTCGGGGTGCGTCCAGAAGTCGTAGATGAACTTGGCGGTGTGAGGCGCCATTCCGCGAAGCTGAGCGTGAGGACCGTTTAGATCGTTCCAGACAAGGTGCTTGGCGATGCACTTTGGCTGCAAAAGCGAGGCACGAAGTTCACGAACTCCAGTCGGCGAGGCCAGAGAGAATGGAGAGGTGACTGCAACGCCAGACTAAAGGATGAAGCAGAGTCGTGAGCGTCAGGCGGCGTCACGCGTCGCAGTATCGTAGGTACTCACTGGCGCCGGCGTGTCGCCCAGACCAAGCTGAGACATGGTCAGTCGCTCCTTGGGAGGCTCAAAGGCAAGGTGACGCGCAGGGTCAAAGGCGACGTCATGATGTCCAGCGGCGGTAGTGTGAGGCTCTTCGATAGTTTGCATAATGTGTGTGACTGGTAGTCTGGGAGGTGTTGTCGTGTGAGGGAGAGGAGATGTGTGGCGTATGAGGTAGTCAAAGACGTGGCTCGTTATCTTGGCGGCGCAAGGTGTCGAGCAAGGTATGCTAGATAGCGACTTGACGATAGCGTATCGTCGACTCGTCGCTCTATCGTTGTTTTATATCCTTGTCTGGACTGGCAAGAGATAGGCTAGAGATTGCCACGGTGGGATACGCCAAGCGGCTCGAGATCTCATGACCTTCCCCGCAATGCTGAGCCCCTGCATGACATGGTCACGCGCGATTCGTGCGGCATGAAACAAGATGAACGAGCTAAATCATAAGCATTCTGGAAAGGCAGCGCGACGAAGGCGACTGGATTGCTGACTATCTCGAGCGTCGATCAGTTGTTGTCGTGTGGGAGAGCGCTAATTGCGACGCGGCGTGACGTTCCAGGGCGCTCGCTTCCTGGGTCCAATCCGCACACGGAGCGTCGCGACATCCGGGGCCCATGACCCTGTGCGCTTAAAATGGTGCGGGGCTTTCTCCACGACCGAAGGGGACGTGTCGTTGTCGCAACTTCCTTTTCACCTCTCCTCATCAACGACAACATCGCCTTTGAGCAACATGTCGTATCAACTCGATGTATTCCTGGCCGCGACCGCCCTGGTCTGCTACGCTGCATATGCCATATCGCGATGGTATCTCGCCCAGGGAGGCAAGGGGACTGGCGCAAGCAGTGCAGACAAAGAAGGCTTGTCCAAAGGTGCGTTCCAGCCCCCTCATCTTCACAAAGCCCTCTCTGACCTCGTATTATACCGCTGCAGCAGAGCAACCTCGAATGCCGCCTCCTCGACCTGACACGACGCTGACGCCGGAGACGCTGGACGGCCACTCGGCGCGCGACCACATCTTTGCAAACAAGACGATTCGCTACCCCTACTTTCAGACGATGGCCCATCAGCCAATGCTGCCAGAGCATTGGATCGAGCCGGACCACTTCTACCGCGCCGATTTGGCTTACAAGAAACAGCTCGTGGAGACGCAGGGAGCTGTCGTGTGCGACACTCTGCCGTGCGTCGATGAAGCATGCGGCGAGCTGCTTGAGCTGCTTTCGCAATGGCTCGTCACGCGATACCCGCGCCTCTTTCAGTGGATTGAACCAGGAAGAATCATTCACAATCTCGTCACGGAGGAGCGCTTGGATCTGTACAACCCGAACGGTCAGCTCAAATCCGGTACATCGGCATTGCGAGTCGTCTCCGGTCTCGTACAGGACGATTTCCTCATCGCTGCCCCTCTTCAAGACGGCTCTTGGATTTGCGCTGGCGGCTTGGTAGCTTTCCCGGGCTTCTATCTCCTCTCCGACAAGATTGGCCTCTCGCTACACGATACCCACTCGCCCGTGCCCGATTTCAACGAGAAGCTGCTCAAGAGCGTCGAGCGATCCTTTACGCGGATGGCCGCAGATAAGCCCTTTGAGCGGACGAGCTGGGGCTTCACCGAGCCCGACGACGATCTCTTCTGGACGCCACTCGCAGGACCTCTTCCCCTACATGTCGGCAAGAACGGCGCTCGCGCTCAGCCCGTGCGACCTTGCCATCTTCAAGGCCGCGCCCCTGAAGCAGCGCAGACCGAAGACGCCTCTAAGCTACTCTTGCGCCTCGACCACCAGACGTTTGTCAAGATGCCTCGCACTGGCGTAATCTTCTTTGGCGTTCATCCTATGCGTCGCCCCTTGTCGGCGCTCGAGCACAGCCCGCTGCTACCTCAATTGCTGCTCAAAATACACCAGGACTCCGCCGACCGTTTTCTCAAGTACAAAGACGCCCCGTCCTATCAGAATTCGGTCTTGCCGTATCTCGAGTCGCTTCATCGCAAGCAGTTGGAAAGCGGGGTCATCACGGAGGAAGACGCGGCTGACCCTGCGTCATTCCGACGCTTCAATGATGAAGCTGCTCTTGACACCTGAGCGTCGGACGGCGACGCTCTGATGGGAGGACTTCCCTTGGCACCCGAGCGCCAGATGTCGTATCTCGCCCCCGCTTGTTATTCTCCGCTCGCGCTCATTTAGCCTCAATTATGAATCCAAGTGTGACCCTGCTTTAGCTCCTGGGTCTGGCTGCACTGCGTCGCACGGGCCAGGTGCCTGACTCGCACGGGCCTCCGTTATCGCGCCGGTCCAGTCTCCCTTATCGCGTGACCACGCATTGGAGTGTCTTTGATTGAAGAGGACGACATCGTTGCGCTTGATCTGAAGAGGACGACGATCTTGTTGCGCTCGCAACCTCTGTGTTGAACTTCACTCCTTACTGGCAGAATGGATAGCTACTGGATCATCATCCTTGCCGCGCTGTCAGGCATCATCGGCCTCCGACACCTCTACCTTTGCCTTAAGCAAGATGCCGTTGCCCTCGACGAGAAGACGGCTGCGCGAGGTCGCGACGGCGGCGGCGGCGAGGGCGCGCACGAGTACAAAGCGTTTCGCACGGATCCGGTTCCCGACTCGTTCGACTTGACCGCTGAGAAGGAGGCGATGTATAGGCCATTTAGATGGTCGAGCTATCAGGCGAGTCTCTCCGTCGGCTGTTCGTTTCGCGAGTGCCGCCTGACACGTCTTTGTTACAGGTCACCATGGGCCTACGGACCATTGCGACGCACGACTGGCTGAGTCTCTTCGCCTCCTACCCGTCCTACATACGCATTCGCGAGGCTAGACACGAGCTGTATGGTAGCTCGAGCTACCAGATCGTCGGAGGGCCCTCCTTCAAACGGCACGAGGCAGCCTCGCTGGAAGCCGCACGAGCAATTGCCTCATTCCTAGCTCAAAAGTACCCGCAATTCTTTGTGACGGTACCAGAAGGCTCTCACCTTTCGCCCGACGACGGCGCCCAGATCACCGGCGTTCGACGCCTCGCCCATCCTCAACTAGGTCTGCCGGCCAAGGAATGGAAGCTGTACGAGGAAGAACTCGGCGGCGACAACGCCTGGCGGGTGGCGGGAGAACTCGTGCCCGATGATCTCGCCCTGCTCCTACCCGACCTCGAGGGCGAAGCCGAGGGGCAATATCGTTTTATCGGCGGGAGCATCTGTGCAGCGGGGTTCTGGCGCCTTGATGAGAAGATCGGTGAGCAGCGTGCGCAAGAGAAGCCAGCGGCGATGCAGACTAACCCCACGTCATTCCGTTCTTTAGGTCTAACTCTGCGGCAGATCCACCTCACTGGCAAAGTTGCGCAGTATGAGGAGCGTCTCATGGGGCCAATGGATCGCTGGTTTACAAAGCTTAAGCCAACGACGCTGGCCGAGCGCAACAATGTGGGTACCACCGTGTCGAGGCGACCCCACGAAGCTGCGAGCCGACAGCGCTGACGCACCTTTGCCCGCCCACTAGTACTTCTTCCAAGTCTTTAGCCCTGAGGTCACAGACCCTCTTGCCCTTCTCGACGAGTTTCACCGTGGCACGCTGCATCCAACAAAAGTCGGTGCAGAAGATGCCGCGGCTCTGTCTCTGAGGGGCAAGCGAGGACAAGGAGCTTTGCACGATCCTGTCGAGCTCTCTTGGTCCCACAGCTCCAATGGTCCAGAGGCGCTCTTTGACCACACCGTCAAGCGCAGTGTCGTCAAGCCTGAGGACGGCATCCATTACGAGCGCCAGGCTCCGCCCGCAGCAACACGCCCGGAAGAAATCGCGATGCGGTCCGAGCGGCAGACACTGCGCAAGCTGCCCAAGTCTGGAGCCGTACTCTTTACTATTCGTACGCATTTGACCCCGATCCCGACCATGGCCAAGGAGCCCGGTGTGCCCGGTCGCCTTGCCAGTGCCATGCGAAGTTGGCCAGAGGACGTTCAGTGGTACAAGGGAGTTAGGCGCTTCAGAGACGTCTGCCTGCCGTACCTGGACGCTGCCCACGAGGAGCAGGTCGCCTCTGGTATCTTTACCGGCAGCGCCGAGGAGATCCTGGCTGCTAAACGAGCGTATCCCTTCTGAAGATTGTCGAATGGACTGCAAATTCAGCTGCTCCAGGCATTCGGCAAAGGCGACAGGTGCGCGTGCATGGTGTGCATTGTGAGGTCGAGGACGCGCATCTTGGTCAGAGCATGTACTGTGGGTCGCTTCGCTGTAGCTATGGCCCCGTGTCACTGGTAAGTGAAAGACCAGACGCCTGGTGTGTCTGTGACTGTGCTCTTCAGCTAGATTATGTCGCTAAATGCAAGGTGAATCGATGAAGAGATTGTCTTTTGAACGGGGGTGTATCGATGAAAAGCAAAAAACGACGGCGAAGGTGATCCGAAGTTGCTGTTGTCGCCGTGTCTTTGCGCGCTTACATAAGCCTCCAGTGTCTGCCTGCCTCATGGCAAGCAAGCAAGCAAGCAACTGCCTTCTCGTGATGCTCGAGAGAAGGGTGTCGCCGGGCCTCCGTCGTCGTCAGGCATCGCACCCTGCAACGCTCGGGGTGCGCTGCGATATCCGTCATCTCCCTTGCCTGACTGCCTGTTCGTCTGCCTGTTCCTCCCTCAAGGTCCCGTGGCAGGCTCCCTATCGTCGGCGATTGGAAAAAGAGCCCTGAGGTCGAGGTGGCGTGGCCAGGTTTCCGCGCATCTCTACGAAGCGATCGACTCAGCTCCGGTCACACAATCGACGCCGCCGCACGCCCTTGACTATCACCATGCTTAGCCGCTGCCACTGCTTGGCAGAAAGTGCCAGCCAATTGTGCTCTGAAATCTCACGCACGCATTTTAAGCACCACGAGACGAGAAATGAAGCTAATGGAACGCGGATTCGGGGGCTAATGATTGTTGAATATTGAGAGGGAGATGCTAGCTGCTGTTGCTGCGCGAACCTGCGAGCCAAGGCGGCCCGGGGCAGCAGCCGGCGGACAGAGGCGGCGGCAGCGGCGGGCGAGGGGGGAGCGACGACGATTGGATTTCGCGGTTGAGACCCTGTGAACCTCGGTCATCTCGTGGCATCGTCGCTTTCTGTTGTCCTCCTTCATCACCAACCTCGTCGCTCTCGACTCTCTTCCTACTCTCTTTCTATTCTGGCGGAGACTGCTCTCCCTTTCACCATCTCGGAGCGGGTCACAGCAGCACGTTTCGACGATAACGACTCCATCTCTTCTCCTTGTCATCCAGCACAGTCCTCCTCGTCATCCTCCTCCTCCTCGTCGTCGTCGTATCCACCTCACTCCTCTTCCCCTCACCTTCGATCTTTGGTGAATTTGCACTGCCACTCGCACTCACACTCGCGCATAAGGTCCTTCCCACCCATTCGAAGTCTTCGCGGCGACCATGGTTGCGCCACCAGCATCAGGTGACTCGTCATCTCGCCGACGCAGCGAAATTGCCGGAGGTGAAAGCCCGAATCTGCGCACGCCTTACTCGCCCCACCTCGAGTCGGGCTCTCGTATGCCGTCATGGGCTGGACAGTCCTACCACGATGGCAGCAGCGACAGGGCCACCTCACCTCTTGGTAGCCCGGGCCTCGAAGAGCCAGGCGTTGGCTCGCTGCGATCTCCACCGATGTCGTCTGTTCGCAACTCGCGCTATTCGGCAGTTCCGGTCAGCGAGGATGCAGGCCACTTTCCTCAAAGCGGCCGATCGACGCCAGCATGGCTCAACACAGACCGACGTAGCGGCGCCTTCTCGTCGGCGGCCTCGTATGCCAACTTCAACGAGGCCGGGATGCCAAGAGACAAGTCGCGCACACACTCTTTCAGCAGCACTGCCATGCTTGGCCGCGACTACGATTCTGTAGCGGGTCTCAATGCTGTGGCCATGGACAAGTACGAGGGCGGCAGCTGGGACCGCTCAAAAGAGCCAGGCGGTGGGAGTGGCGACGGTCATCCTCGTGCAGCTCACCTCTCGCGGTATGGCATCGGCGCCGGGGCCTCGAAGCGCAAAAAGTGCATCATCATCACTATCCTTGCGGTCATTGTCGCCATCGTCGTCATTGCAGTCGCGGTACCAGTCGCCATCATTTACGGCGGCGATGGCGGCAGCGGCAAAGCCAAGGGCACAACGGAGACGGACGGGCATGGCCATGGCAAGAACGGCGAGCTGCTCACTACAGGTGGCAACGGCACCGTCATCGACTTGGGCAATGGCTCCAGCTTTACGTACATTAATCAGTATGGCGGCTTCTGGGTTTCAGACTTCCTCAACGATTCTGCTCGAGCTCAGAGCTATACCAAGCCTCTGAGCCAAGATTGGGACTGGGCCAACGACCGCATGTTTGGCGTCAACCTCGGAGGATGGCTCATCACCGAACCCTTCATCGCCCCTTCCCTCTACCAGCCCTACGCCAACACTTCGAGCCCTGCCGTCGACGAATACACTCTCTCGAACCAATGGCTCAGCGAGGGCGGCCAGGCAAACCTTGAAAAGAAGATGCGAGACCACTACGATAACTTCATCACCGAGCAAGACTTTGCCATGATTGCTGGAGCTGGTCTGAACTGGGTGCGGCTTCCGATTGGTTTCTGGGCCTTTGAGACAATCAGTGGCGAGCCGTACTTGGCAAAGGTTTCTTGGGAGTACGTGCTTAAAGCCATCAAGTGGGCCCGCAAGTACGGTCTCCGCATCAACCTCGACCTCCACGCTGTGCCTGGTGGACAGAACACGTACAACCACTCTGGTCGCCTCAACTCCTTCGCCTGGCTCAACGGTGTCATGGGCATTGCCAATGCTCAGCGCACCCTCAACTACATCCGCACCATGATCGAGTTCACTTCGCAGCCCGAGATCCGCAAAGTCGTTCCCCTCGTCTCGATCCTCAACGAGCC
This sequence comes from Jaminaea rosea, assembly GCF_003144245.1. Taxonomy (NCBI): domain Eukaryota; kingdom Fungi; phylum Basidiomycota; class Exobasidiomycetes; order Microstromatales; genus Jaminaea; species Jaminaea rosea. The sequence goes on along the minus strand of NW_020289975.1, from coordinate 2,357,307 downwards.
CAACATCCCCCGTGGTATCGGTTTAGACCAGCTCAAGTCCTTCTACGTCGAGGCCTACACCATGATTCGTAACATCACCGGCACTGGTGAAGGCAATGGTCCATTCATCGGCCTCCACGATGGCTTCATGGGCGTCAATTCGTACAATGGTTTCCTGACCAACGCTGACCGAGTGGCCTACGACACGCATCCGTACATTTGCTTCACGCCGCCCTTTGGTGACTCGTACGATGCCGGCATCAGCAACGTCTGCTCGAACTTTGCGCACAACACCGACTCGGCTCTGGCTAGCAATGGAGCCTACATGGCTGGCGAGTGGTCGCTCGCGCTCAATGACTGCGGTCTCTATCTCAATAATGTCAACCAGGGCACTCGTTACGAGGGCACCTACCCTGGCTCGACTCAGCGCTATGGCTCGTGCGAGGGTTGGGACAACTGGCAGAGCTTTGATGACACTCGCAAGGCCAACCTGAAGCGTTTCGCCATTGCTCAGATGTCCAGCTTGCGCAACTTCTTCTTCTGGACGTGGCACATTGGAAACTCGATTGACACAGGCGATACGGTCAATCCGATGTGGAACTACAAGCTGGGGCTGCAGCAGGGCTGGATGCCCACGAACATCAACGACATCGTCGCTGGCGCGTGCCAGAACGAGGCCAAATCGCTGACCATCTCAAGCTCCTCGACGTCCTGGTCTGGTAGCTTCCAGGCGTGGCAGACCGGCAAAGCTCAGGGCTACAGCATCAGCACGGGCAGCTACGCATGGCCGCCCGCGACGCTGCAGACGACCAACGGTCAGGCAACCGCTTCGATGACGGACCCCGTTTCCAACTTGCCCTCATATACGGCTACGGGTCCCATCCTCACCGTGCCCAGCCCGACGTACTCTGCGACAGTCGCTAAGCAAGCCTTGCCCAGCGTGGGCGCATGGTTCAACCCGAGCGATACGGCGCCGATGTACACGGCCATCGCTAATTGCCCCTACCCTACCGACCCATACTATAACGGGACGCTGCCCTCTGGCTTTCCCTGCGGAGGCAACAATGCCAGACGCAGCGAGCCCACAGCCGCGCCGCGATTGGCATGACCGCGTTTCCTCATGGACAGACTCTCTCTCTCTCTCTCCCCCCTCTCTGCTGTGGAAGTGTATAGTTTTACGTCTCGGTTTCGTCACTGCCATTCAAACACGTTCATGCACCGAGCCAGCCGCGTTTGATCGCCGTGGTCGTGATGACAGTGGCCCCCCGGACTGCTGAGAGCACGACTCGTGGCGCGCACTCCGCCCTGCCGCCCGCTCGTCTCATCTGCCAGCCATCCGCCATCCGCGTCGTCGCTTCCTCCCTCTTTGTTCGCATCACCACCACTACCTGCTACTCTCATCCTCCTCTGGGATAGCACAGCCATCATCGCCACAAACAGCCCACGTCACACCCGAGTCCAGCCCACAGTCACCTCTCTTCCTCTTCATCACCCGCCGCATACGCATACACAACTTTCACGAAAATGGTTAGCATCCGAGCCCGTTCACCGCGCCCCACGATGGCCATCCATCCACTTCCAAATCGAGTCGAGCATCAGGCAGTCTAGATCAAGCGCTCAGCCATGTGCTCAGCATCAGTGTAGCCTCATACTTCCAGCGTCGTCGCGCTCCTCGCTCGCATAGCCACCTCGCCGGTCGAGAGTAGGTCATTAACTGCGCAGCAGACCCAGCTCCAGGCTTGGGAATGATCGGCAGCCGTCAGCCATCGAAGCCACAGCATCTACAGCCAAGCAGGCAGTCAAAAGAGGTCAGGCCTTCTTCTCAGCAGAGAAAGGCACTCGCAGCAACGCCTCGCAGCGCACTCGAGCCGTGCTCGTGCGACATTGAGATGCATTGCCCTCTGCCTAATCATGACTGACAAGTCGATGGCAGGAAGCAAGCTTCTATCGCTACGCAGTCGTGGACGAGCTTAGTAGCAGCGGCAGCAGCTTCGGTGGCTACGTCAGCGTCTCAGGTGCTCCTCATGCGGTATGAGGATGATCACCTATCGCGCTCGCGTACACGCGGACGCGTGGGCATAGCCTCCCAAACAAGAGTGCAAGCAGCACCGCTGAACAGACACAGTCTGGCATCGACAACGAGCTGCTGATTTGAGCGAAAGCAGCTTCGACTGCGAGCGACGACGCTGGCAGGCAAAGCGATGATCATCGGCGCCAAGCTCGCCTCCTCCTCTTCCTCTTCTTCGCCGAGCTTTCGACGCAAATGAACGATCCTGACAACGCGCCTTCTTCCCTCCTTCATCTTACCTTCCTCATCGCATACATGCAACCTCCGTTCAACACTACTCGTAGTCCATGAACCTTGACAAGCGTAAGCATCGCCCATCGACGCGGAGACGACTGGCTGCATGACAAGAAGGACCGCTCATCTCGCGACATCGCTTCAATCCCCTCGCCCTTCTTTATCCCTTGCGACAGCCCTGGACGACCTGATCTCTTCCAAGAGGCAGGGTGGCGGTCGCGGCCGTGGTCGTGGCGGGCATCGCAGCGGCGGTGGAGCCAAGGCTGCTGCCCTCGGAGGCAACAAGGCCAACGCAGCCGCTGCCGCTGCCGCCGTAGCTGCGAACCGCAACAAGCCCCTCGTCATCCCTGGCCGTGCTCCCGGTGGTCAAGGCAGCAAGATCATCGTCAGCAACCTGCCCACCGACGTTACGGAGGCTCAAGTCAAGGTGCGCAGCCTAACGATAGGGAGGCTACCTCATCTTCTTACTGACCTCCGGGCATCCTCATCCCCGCTGCCTTCCAGGAGCTCTTCTCCACCACCATTGGTCCTCTGAAGCGCGTCTCCATGAGCTACCGCGCCAATGGCTCCTCCACTGGCCAAGTCACCATTGAATTCCAGCGACCTGACGACGCTGCTCGTGCCTACCAGCAGTACAACAACCGCCTCATCGATGGTAGTGAGTGCGCCGCACTACAGAGGACGCTAGGATGTCATGACTGATGTGATGCCTCGTCTTCTTCCCTTGTCCGCACTCAGAGCGCGCCCTCCGCGTCGAGACGGTCGTTGACCCTGCCCGTGCCGCTGCTGCCCAAGCTGCCATCGCTGGTCCCGCAGCCGCTGCTGGTGCTCGTGCTGGTGCTGCTGCCGCCGCCGCTGCCCCTGGTCGTGGTGGCCGTGGTGCATCTCGTGGTCGTGGCGGGCGCGGTGCTCGAGGTGGCCGTGGCGCCGGTGGCTCTGGCGCTCGTCCCAAGAAGAGCGCCGAGGACCTGGACGCCGAGATGGAGGGTAAGTTGCGCACAAGGGACTCAGCTCTTTTGTCATAGATGACCACCAGCTGACCCTGCGTCTCCTTGGCTTCGTGTAGACTACGCTTCTGGCAAGACCGATGGTGCTGCTGCTGCCCCTGCTACGAGCAGCTAAAGCGCAACACGAACGTCGAGATCACTACCACACGATCATCGCCGTCCGCACTTTCACTCACTCTCGTCACATCGGTCTAACCATCTTAAGTGCCGTCCTGCGTCCTCCTTGTCTTCACTCATCTCTCCCTCTCAATAGCTCTGTGCACACTCTACCGTAATGAGATGGGTAAGCGTGGCCATGTTACCAGTTCGGAAGTTCGTGATTTCCCGAGGGCCCATCGCTTGTCAACTGAAGAGGAGCGCAAGCAGTGGTCATGGTCTAGCAACCAAATTTGGACGCAAGATGAGTGCCCGAGATTGTCTCGCCCTCGTTGGCGGCGGCATCCGATGCGTAACGTCGGCCGAGCTGCACAGCGCGCGAGAGAGGCGAGCACAATCGCTTTTGCCCTGACGCACACCTTGACACCTTCAAGCATCCCACCATCCTCGCCTCTTTCCCCCCCAAGTTCCCCACCCCCATTCATCGTCTAAAAGCCAGTCGGTGCCATCATCGTCCTGTACGTTGGGGGCCCGCGCATACAGCGTGCGGCCTCCCTTCCACCCGCCTCTCATTTCGTCCCTCCTCTCCAACAAGCTGACAGTTGCGACTCAGCAGACGGTAGCGACAACGCTTCATCCCTTCCTGCTCGTGCCAAGCCATCCGCCTGCTCCCCAAGCAGCACGCATCGCTCTTCCATCGCCCAACGGCGCAAGAAACAAGCATCTCAACCTCCCAACCTCGGCTCAACGACAACCACCTGTACTCTCCGTTACGCGTCCCTCAGACAGACGGCCAGAAAATGGTGTTGACGCAATGTGATTTCTGCCCAGTGCTCTGAATGTCAGAGTCAAGCAACGACGAAAAGACGACAAGAACTATGCGGCATTTCATCTTCATCTGGAGCACCGTGGCGGCAAGCTCATCGCGCCTCATCGAAACGACTCAGCGGCAAGACGATGGCAACTCTCGCAAGGCATTATCGCATCTGCCTGCCCTGCTTCGAAGAGCACGGCAGCTCGCTTGCCCGCGATAGCACGAGGGAATCACAGGACTCGCGACAACAGCCCACCAGCAGGAAGCTCGTGCGTCGTGTCACGCAACTCAGCTACTCCAAGGACAGCTTGTCGCCTCCTCTCGCCCCCACCTCGACCGCCGCTGGCACTCAAGTCCGGGCCAACACTGTAATCGCTCCTGCCCAAGCGTATGGATGCCCTTCGCGGAAACCCTCATTCTAGCATCGCTGCCCACCCGCAAGCCCAAGCTGGGCCAAGTCACCTCGCTGCCGCTGTCGCCCCCACTCAGCAGCAAGCCGGTAGCGGTCGACTCGGCTCGAGCCATGTTCAAGCCACCAGCAGCTCGAGCGGAAAAAGTGTGCCTTTCCGCAGCCTAACGAAGACGGTTGGTCGCGGCCTAGACGTCCTGCCAAAGAAGTCGGTCGCAGCGCCGAGCAACTTTAGGAGCTAGCAACACGGGAGGTCACGAGCGTTGCAGCTGGCTTCCACGAACTCGTGATCTCGGAGCGCAAGTACAGCGACCGTGTTTGGGATTGGGCGGCCAACACCGGGAGCGACTTCTTCGGCTCCTCAACGACACTTCTTCCTGGCAAGACGATCGCGTCTAGCTTCGAGGAGTTCAAGAGGCTGTACAACCAGCTCGCGGCGGATCCTCGCTGGTGGTCGCGCCTCAACGACTGCGGTCTGCTCTTCGCCACCTGGCTGGTCGTGCGAGAGTTCTTCCATCTTCTGCGCCACGCAGAGCCCACGGACATGCAGTCCGTCATAAGCTCGATCGACGATCGCATCGGGCTCGGGGCAATCACCTCATTTACGCTCTATAAGACGGACCTCGTCTCGCCCGCCGGCTGCGCAGTCCAGAGGATGGAGAGGCAAGCCATAGAGAAAGCCTGCAGGACCCCAGGCCTGTCGCGCGGCTGTTACCGTGGGTCGCACCTTCCAGTGCCGAGTCAGATGAAGCCAAGGATCCACGTCGTCAAGCGGGGCGACGGCAGAACTGCGACGCTGCCGATCCTGGCCGCCAGGCTGGAGCTTGTACCATGCGCACGGTTTCTGCAGGGCAACGACCTGATGGAGACGGTGCTCCTGCGCGCGAACCGCCGAGCGAAGCCGAAGAACAAGGCGGCTGAGATCGCTCGAAACCTCTTCGACAGCGGCCGACCCGGCAGCCTCAAGGCTCAAGACCTCCTGTCCCTCCCTCTGCCGCACATGGGCCTCGCGATGAGTCCTCTGCCCGACCGCGGCAACAGATGGCTCGAGGCCATGCTCGCTGCGGACGGCGTAGCCACGGCTTCCTCCATCGAAGTCAACCAGCTCAATCTTGCTCTCCCTATGATCATCGAATATGATCAGCTCGTAAAGGGTAGGATCCCGGCGCTGTTCGACTTTGAGGGAGTCATAGATCCCGCGACGGTGCGTTGTGCCAGGGTGGACGAGGCTTGGCACGCCGGCATACCGTCGCTGGACAGAATCGTCTCGCGCGCGGAGGATGGTCAGATGACCCCTCACTCGGCCGGCAACGTGCAGTGGGCGTCATGGGCTTACAACCGCATGAAGGTCAGCAATTCGCCGCTGAGGGCTGAGAGCTCGCTCGCACTGTTGCTCCTCCATCAGTGCGTAGACCCCGCGAGGCTTTCGGCAGGCAACGCGCCCTCATACCGCAGTGGTCTCGACGATCTTGTCGAGCTCTACCGACGCGGTAGCTAGAAGTCGCTGGGTGAGCGATTGGCGGAGCCAACCTCGAGCGCAACTCTGACCAGCTTCTGCTTTGGCAGCAATGCCGACGTCGCCCAGAATGATGCAGACAGCCAGAGTGAAGACGACGAGGTCGACATCGGCGGCGACAGCGACTACGGCGAGGACAGCGACTCCGACGAGGAAGGAGAGAGCAGGAGTCACGGCGCAGCGAGGAAGCTGACCTCCGTCGGCGGCACTGCGGCGCAGCTCTGGTCGTCTATAGGCAAGAAGGTTTCGCCTGCGTGGGTGGCTCGAGTGGCGGCCGGCTCTACGAGCTTCACCTGCATCCACGAGCTCATCAAATCGCTCCCCGCCGATCTCTCTGACCGCCTCAAAGACGTGGGGACGATGCCAAATGGACTCCCGACGCTCGGCATCTTTCCGCAGGACACAAGCGAGACGGCGCTCCGGGAGAGGCTCGTATCCGGCATCGCATTCATGGAGGAGAAGTGCGAGCAGCTCTGGCCGTGGGTGGTCCCTCCTGCTGGCCTGCTGGGAGATGACAATTGGTCTGCAAGTGCAGAGAGTGAGCACGCCAAGAGGAGCTGGCACGTGGGCCTGACGCCAGCCAATCTCTTCGGCGCGCTCCTCATGATGTTCGTGCGTCGTCAGCTGGAGTCGTGCCATCTCCTAGGCATAGCCCTGCGCGAGGCCGACTCACAGTCACCATTCTCGCGCACAGCGTCCGTGGCTTGCCTTCTTGGGCGCCTGATTTCGCCTGTGCTGAGCCGCTCAACTTCGCTGATCACCGGTCAAGCAGTCACATGTCCGTGATGCAGACGTTTGCAGAGTGGGCGCGGGGATCGTGGAGGGGGTCAATCTTTCATCTTCACAAGGCCTCTCGTCTCCTCAAACGGCCGCGCGAACTGGGGCGATGCCTGGTCCATGCAACTCGAGCTCTATCATCATAAGGGCCCAAGGCTGCTGCAGCCCAATTTAGTCAAGCTTCTCACGCACTGCTTCAATCCTTCAGGCTCCAGCTTGATCAGCAAGATCTCAACGACATAGAGTCGGCAGAAGGGATGAAGGCAACCCCCATGAGAGAGTTGAAAGAAACGTCATCGACCATTGGCATCTATTGACAGGGTAATCTGCGCCAACGAGAAGCAAGAGAGCAGAAAAGGAAGCAGCGGGTGACGATGAAACAAAATTGAGCGGAGCTGACCACCAGGAAGAAGGGAGGTTGAGAAGGTTCTGCGCTCCGCTGTATAGCGAGTCTAGGCGTGTCGGCCCTCTTGTCTTATCTAGATCCAGCTATACCAATCCGTCGACCTCTATCCTACTAGAGCATCCCGGATTGATCGTCCGTGTCAGTTTGTGGTGACCAGCACCTCACTCCTAGAACCAGCGTCCCCTTCCACCTCCCTTCTCCTCCTGCCCATCCGCGGTTGGCAAGCTGACATCCATCTTCCCAGGCGAGCTCGATAGACCAAGCTGCCCTGTACTTTCGTCATCGTCTGTCACGATGCGAATGCTCGGCCGCCTCTCGTCGTCATCGCTGCCCTCCGCCTTGCCATCATCGTCCTCATCGCTATCCTGGCCCCAGCGCTCGTTTACTAGTTGAGGACTAAGCAGCTCCTCCTCTGATCTGCGAGATGGCAAACCTGACGTGCCGCCTCCGCCTTCTGCTTCCGACTTGCTGCCCTTCTTCCTCTTCGCTTTATTCAGGATAGAGCTCGCCTTGCTCTCGCGACTAGCCGAGCCGCTGCCGCCAGGGAACTGCTTAGCAGTGTACTGCTTCTGCTGCTGCTGCTGAGAGAAGCCTGACGATGGATCGAACATATGTCGGAGGTTGCGAGGCTTCTTTTGCTGTTGCCCTTCGGCTCCACCCTGAGCGCCATCATCATTGAGCAGCAGGTGCGTCGGGATGCCCTTTGCAAAGGGGTCCTCGTACAGCCCTGCAGTCGTCGAGGTGGTGGAGGCAAAGCTGTCATGAGCCTTGTTGTGCGCTTTGATGTCGTCGCCCTCATCGTAGTCGAGCACCTTCTCCTCATCGTAAGCGTCCAAAACGCTCGGCGGATACGGCTGGTGGCTCGATCTTGCCTCGCTGATGTTGGAGAGGGCACGTCCTCCCGGTGAGGCGTGGTGAGGATTGAGGAAGGGCGCGGCTGGCTGCGCTGTCGTGGGCGACGAGTGAGCCAAAATACCTCCAGTCGGCGCCTTCGACGTAGGATGGAAGGAGTCCGAAGTAGGCGAGGTAACACCGGCAGCGTGGTGCCCGTGTGGCTCTAAGCTCTCTGACGTGAAGCTGATCATGGATTCCCCTCGCTTGGGGAAGTTGCCCGATGTGGCCGAGGGTGGCGGGCTGAGCATCCCGTTGAGCCTACCCTGTTTCGCGTCGCTACCAGACCCACGCTTCCGCGGTATCGAGGTTGCTGACTCGTCTTCGAGAATAGGCCCATCGCTGAGCTCATAGCGCTGCAAATCTCCTCGTCTTCCGGAATTGAGCTGATGCATTCCCATCCCCGCGTCCCGACTGAAGCTTGCATCCCCGCTTACGGTGCCCAGCCTGTTGTACTCGTCCGCACTCGCTCGTATGCGGCGTGATGACCTCGCGCGAATGATTGAACCAATGAGACCTGCCCCGCCACGAATTGTGTCAATTCCTGGGTCCTCGATAGCGGTAGAGGAGGCTCCGCGTTGCAGGCCATCCTTCTCTGAACGCGTGGATACCATGGAACGCGATGCGCGCATGAGGAGGGTAGTGGAGCGGTCCAGCCCTGGTACTGAGCCTTCCTTGGCCTCAAGCTCCTCGGGGTCTACCTTGCTGAGTTGGAGGAGCACGACGCCAGTACACGTGGTCAGGAAGCCCAGCACCAACGTGATGATTGTGGACGCGTCGGCATCGAGTCCCTTGAAGAGGATGATGGTGGAGATGATGCTGGCCGAAGTGAATACGACGAAGTACGAAGGCGTTACAAGAGCTGTGTTGTGCCTAGCCAGAGCACGATTTAAGAAGACGATCTCTGCTACGAGAGTTATGGCGACGAAGGCGAGGAGGACGTAGAAGAACCAATTCTTGAGCTGATTGGAACCGCGGATGGTGAGGACGATGGCGCTGCCAATTCCAGATGTCGTTGAGACGGAGAGACCGCCCAAAAGAGAGCAGATAGTGATGTCGACCATCATCCATTGCTGACCTATGCAGTATAGGGGATTGCATCAGCATGAACGCGTGCCGCAGCTCGCTCCGCCTTCCAGCGTCCGCCTTCCCGCGTCCACTCACCTTTCTTCGGGGACACAAAGAAGATCAGAAACAGCGAAGCAGCAATACAAACCCCTGCCCACACGAGGAAGCCGACTGAGAGGAAGAGCTTGCGGAACTCAACGATGCTGCCGCCATTATGCCCACTAGGCCCGTTAAGTGCAATAATGACCGATCCAATGACGCAGAGGAAGCAGCCGATCTTGCCAAACAAGGTCAGCGCCTCCTTGAGGAAGATGCTGGACAGAATCGCGCAAAGAACTACAGAGAGGGCGCCGAACGGTGTGACAAGGATGGCTGGTGCAAAGGCGTATGCGCCAAAGTTGAGGCCTGAGAAACGCGATTGACGAGGAGGTGTCAGCTGCATACACTCACGAAGCAATCCTTATTGTGCCGCTCGCACTCACCCTCCCCCAGTATCATCAACGTCATTCCTGACCACCACATTGGGCTCTTCAGATACTGATATCCCTCCCCGGCAACCGTCTCGTACTTCCTTTGACTGGCGAGAAGGCCCTTCTTCTTGAAGACAAAGGAGCTCCCAATCAGAACGCCGGACATGACTGCGAGGGCGATACCGATGTACTTGAAGTAGGAAGGATTCGTGTCGACGCCTTCACCACTCGCTATCCCAGACTGAGTTTGCAGAGCTGCTGAGGCCGAGGAGAGGACAGAGGAGAGGGAGGACATGGCCTGGGAGGCCGAAGCTTGAGATTCCGAGGAGTTCATGGTGGCAGCGGCTGAGGAGGCCGAGGAGGCCGCTGACGTGAGGGAGGACATGCTGGGCAGGAGCTTCTCTTGCTTCCGCTGCTGCCGTCTCGCTGGGATGCTAATGCTGGGGCTGCGGTATCAGGGTGGAGTGCGTGTGATTGAATTACTTGGTGTACGCCATGGGGAAGTGGGGATGAGAATGAAGACAGGGCGGGCAGGAGGATGCGGGCGGTCCAAGCAGATTCCAGGGCAAGAGGAAGATGATCAGGGCCTAATGAGGACGAAGAAGAAGATGAAATCTAAGGATAATCGCTAGTGGCCGGATCCTCGATGGTGCCGCTGCTGAAGCAAAGATCTGCTCAACGGTCGGCGATGGGGAGCAAGAGCAAGAGATGGAGGCGCTAGACTAAGAGCAGGCGGACGATGCTGCAAACTAGCGTGTGCTTCAGGGGCCCACCCAATCTCCAGTCGCACCGCCATGCGGGCCTGGTGTCATTCTCGCGGCGGAGCTGCATGCAACCAACACAGCCGCCTGCCGCCCGGACGTCCATCCTCCGAAGGCAAGCAAAGCAGACAGGCACAGAGAGCAATCCATTGTCAAACAGCTGCCATCGCGTGGCGCGTGAGTCGAATTTGGAAGCAAGCAGCAAGCAGAGAAAGAGCAATGGCCTCCTCCTGCTCTACGTCGTCGAGATCTTGCTGATCAAGTCTTTCCAAAACGCAGTGTCGAAATCTCCACCTCCTCCTCCTCCGCCTCCACCAGGAGCCCCTTCCATCCCACCCTGCTGCGTACCCGCCTGCGGTTGCGGGCCAAGTGGCGCCCAGCTGCCGGGAGGCATGCCTCTTTGCTGCTGTTGGAGCTGAGGGTCCAAAAAGCCGGGGGCGCCACTTTGATCTGGTGCTCTCTGCTGCTGCTGCTGCTGCTGCTGCCGGAGCCCCTGCCCTCCTCGTGCCGCCGCGGCGTTCGCAGCTGCTACGGCGTATGGGTCCCCAGCCGTTCTGGTGCTTGCCCCGCCGGGGTGGACATTGTTCATGAAGAAGCCTTGAGCGTCGAACGCTGGTGCTGCCTGCGATCCAGACGGAACGCTGGAGGAAGGCGTCGCGTCCCAATTTGGGCGAGGAAGAGTGGACCATTGAACTGGGCCAGCGGAAGAGGAGGGCTGACCATTCGCGCCGTCGAACGTAGCAGCACCGGCCCATCCCGCATTCGGCCCGCCACCTGGGCTGGTACCATTGACCGAATATCCAGCCATTCCCCCTCCAACATGTCCAGCTGAAGCCGGCGAGACGAGCGCGTCAGGCCCAGCCCCACCGAGGTTCATTGCCATCCCCATAGAGAACTCGTTCGCAAACCAAGCATTGAAGTCAGCTTGGGCCGAGTCGACTGAGCGCTGCTGCTGTTGCTGGGCGTGTGGAGGACGTTGCTGCTGCGGGTGTCCACTGAAGGCGTGATTGCCGCTGGGAGAATCGACAGAGGAAGAAGCCGGGAATGGCGCAACTCCCGCGCCAAGCATGCCGCTCGACGGAAATGGTGTGGAAGCCGAGCTTGTGCTTGCTGCGCTGGGCGTTTGCGCATCGAGTGCTGCGGAAGAGTCATTGCGGAGGTGATGGGAGAGCGGCTGCTGCTGCTGAGCGTTGTTGCTGCTTCCTGCTGCTGTGCGTGGGGTTGGCGGCGTTGCCCTATGTGACGATGGCGTCACCTTCCCTTGCGCTTGTTGGCTGCCACCCTGCTTTGGCGAAGAATAGCCAGATCCAGAGCCGGGCCCCTCTGCAGTCTTGACGTCTCCCACAGCATTCCCGCCCTTGGCTCCCTTGCCCAAGTCAAGCAACACATCCGCCGTAGCCTCCTCCCGAGATGCCGCCGTCTCTTGCCCCTTGCTCGCCTTTGCAGAGCGGCTGCTTGGGGCTGGTTCATCCATCGCCCGCTTGCTGCCAGCCGTACGCGCCGGCTCCGCTGCTCCTTTCGCCGCCAGGTTGGCCTGCGCGCGGTCAATGGCGCTCCTAAACATGCTCAAGATTGTCTCCTCTTTCTCCCTCATCTCGTCCTTGATCTCGAGATGGGCGCGACTGTTGCCAGTCTCGTCAGGACTTGTCGCGCTCCCAGTCGTAGCACTGCTATCATCCGGAGTCACATCCTCTGGCGGCAGGCCAGCCTGCTTCCTGTCAGCATGCCTTAAGAAGTGATTAAGCTGTGCCCTGAGCGCAGGGAGCTCAGGCATATCTGACGGGTCGAGCAATGCGGCGATCGAAGCGACTAGCAGGCTGTTGAACCACGAATATGTCCCGATATGGATGTAGACCCAGAGCGGAATCTTCCCCAGGCCGCCGTAGCGCTTCACCAGCTTCTGGACAAATTCCGTCCGCATGGCCAGGTCGTCCATCGCTGCCTCGATGCATGCGCGACGCGATTGAGCATAGCGATTGCCAGAGGAGCCCTTTGCTCCTGAGCGCAAAAGGTAGGAACGATGCAGAGAGATCCGGCAGAAGAAGACTTCGGTGTGGCAGAGAAAGCGGTGGATCATCAAAAAGGGGAAGTCGTCATCCAGCGTGCGATCGCACTCTACGGAGTTGCGGCCATCTTCGCGCTTAACGGTCGCTTGGTAGTAGTACGGCAGCTCTTCGCGCACCTTGAGCAACTCGGCGTCTATGGCTAGGATATCGCTGTAATGATGTGGCTCAAGCTTCTGGTAGCATTCGACAATGCGTCCACAGATGCGCATGATCTTGACGCGGTTGAGCGTGTGCTGGTAGATCGTGGGAAGCGGCTTACCCTCTTTCGCGCGCGGATGAGAAGTGCGCTCCTCATTCGGCCACCAGTGCTTGAAGCCCTCCAGAGTAGGCAGCGCTGTGTCTGAGAAGGATCGATCGAGGTCTGAGATTGGTGGGCGACCAAAAGTCATCGAGAGCATCAAGTCGGCAAAGGTAATCGTCTGCCAGGCTCCTCGGCGTAAGTCCGTCTCGAGGGGAGGGAGACCGAGCTTCGAGCCGTCTCTGTGCAGACCAATGGCGTATCCTGCCGTGATGGAGTTAGAGACACAGCGCCAACCTTCGCTCATGCGGCGATCGAGCATGAGGAAGCGCCAGGCCAGGTTGAAGCCCATGACTTGGAGGATGTCGTCTTTGCCCAGGACCTGGCTGAGGAGCAATGTGCGCCGCCCTGTCCATTCGAAGCGGCGCGCTGCCATTCTCCTCGCTTTGCCGTCCTTGGGAAAGGCTTCAATCTCAGCGCTGAGGGCGGCCACGGACATGAGTAGCATCATGCACGCAAAGACATTGACGTTGGATGTCGTCAAGGGAGCTGGAAAGGCGCCAGGTGCGTCGATGTATGCGTTGATCTGGGGGCGCAAGAGTCGCTCTGGCAGGGGGTGTCGAAGCCAGTTGACGTCGTCAAAGTAATGGTCCGTAAGCTGCCTGCAAATCCCCCGGCTGGGCACGCTCGAAGCGAAAGCACCCGACATCTTGTCGACTGCTCCGTACTCTGCCATCTTCGAGTCGAGATCGTCGTCCTTGTCGCTCCCGGCGTCGGAGCGAGTGGGCATTGACAAGATGCCCTTGCGCTGCCCTGTAGCAGACTGAGATGCTTCGCCGCTAGAGGATTGTTCGCCGCCGCCGACGTCTGAGAGCAGAGAGTCGATACGCATTGAAATGGTAGCTCCGCTGCCATGGAAGTTTCCCGCATCGTTGAGTACAGCGCCATTATTCGCCTCGTCCCCTGCGTCGCTACCTTCATTCGTGACTGTGCCAGGTGCAGATGGAGCAAAGCTGACGCGGCGCTCGCTCTGTAGTTGCGACGAGGGTTGCGCAGGAGGTGGAAGCGTTGTCGCGGGTCCACGAGGCTGGGCGGAGCTGGGCATCTGGTATGATGTGTTTGCCCCTGCCGCGGTTTGTACTCTCTGCTGATTCGCAGCGTGCTCAGCCATCATCGCGGCCAACCTATCGAATCCCTCCTCGAGAGACTTCTCCAGCTTGGCCACCCGCGCAGTCAGATCCATCCCCTCTTCATGACCAGGCTTGAATGTTTTGCAGCGCTCTGGCACCTTGCGAGCAATGCAATGTTGGCATGGCGTCTGACGATTGCACTTCTGCTTACGCCGATGGCATTCTGTGCACGAGAAGTGGACGCGCTGCCGCTTGGAGCCTTGCGACGTTGATGCGGAGGCTGAGGTTGAGGTCGAGGTCGAGGTCGCAGCCCTTTTCGTTGCTTTGTCCTTGCCCTTGGCGCTGGCTGGACTTGTTCCCTCGTCATTGTAGCCGCCGTCAGGGTCGTCTTCATCCTCGCTGGCCTGCGAGGGCGAATTGCCTTTGCTGTACGAGGCATTGTATGAGGTCGAGGCCGGAGATGAAGCCGGATAGTCATGCATTCCCGGATACGCTTGTGTCGGCTTGGTCGCACCGATCGAAGTGCCAGTGGCTCGAGAATGTGGCGGGTAAGAAGGCTGCCATGAGGAAGGCGACGAGGCGGCAGAGGCATTGTTGTAGTCGCCCGTCGTCGTTGGCGGCGGCGGTGGATACGAATACTGGTGGTAGGATGGGTGAATGCGAGATGACGATGATGCCGATGTGGGAGCGGGCGCGGAAGATGTTGAAGATGGATTGCCCGCCGACACTGAGGGTGTCGATGGCTTGCGGGCCATGATGAGAAATTGATCGACTGCGTTTGAGAGAAGTGATGAAATGGAGGTCAACCAAGACGCTCGTCTGGTCCGCTTTCGGCTCTCGTCGGTCTGGTCCGAGGCGAGGCGAAGGCGACTTGTGCTGAGCAACGCAACAGAGTCCAAGGAATTCACGCAGGGGTCCAGGTGGAGAAGCCATCGGCGCCTTTTTGCTTTCTTCTCCTCTTCCAAGCATCAATATTGAGCCGCTCGCCCGCACAATGACACTCCCGCAGCCAACAGGAGACGCGGCTGTCTCGACGCTGACAATCGAGATCCCTGTGACTCGGCCTCGCACCTTCCTCCCAGAGAGATACGCGCATAGACGCTCAGGCTCGCCGCCACGCCCGGCCTTTCGACTCGAGACCGTCTCCGTGACGCTTTATTATCCAACGTCAAAGGACCCGCTGCCTTCGACTTCCAAGCACACTTGGCTGCCTGCGCCGAGAAGTTCGTCACTCGCCGGACTCCTGAGGTACGCCGGCTTCAACCATGGCGCTTGGAGCTATGCAGCCATTCTCCCTGCATGGGCCCTCGGTCTCTGGAGAACAAAGCTTCCTACTCGCCAGCCCGGACCGCTAGCAACAAATACGTCATCTGTTCCGCTACCCACCGCGATCTTCTCGCCCGGTTTGGCAGGCACACCGTCTACATACTCTGTGTACTGCTCGCGCCTGGCCTCGCATGGCATCGTAGTCGCTGCGCTAGACCATCGCGATATGACAAGTCCGGCGAGCTTTGTGCACTCGTCGCGAGGAGGAAAGATGGAGGAAGTCGTATACACCAAAGAGACCGATCTGACTGAAGACGAGCAGGCAGGCCCACAATGGCTTTACAGACGGACCCAGCTGGCCTTCCGCAGAGCAGAGGTTTACGAGGCATCACTCCTCCTGCAGCGACTCAATGCCGGCGAGGGGGCTGCAATTCTGGAGGCTTCGACCCGCAAAGATACAGTCAAGGACATTCAAGACGCCCAGCTGCCACTCTGGAAAGGGCGGCTAGACCTGACGAGCACAGACGGTAAAGCAACATCGCGCCTGCTCGGTGTTGGCCATTCCTTCGGCGCTGCGACGATCCTCTCTTGCATCAATCCAGCCCTTGCCCCCGTGCCCGAGCTCGAGCCCCAGGAGCCAAGCAGTGAATCGCTCCCCGACTTCTCAGTTGGCATGCTCCTCGACCCCTGGGTACAGCCACTGGCGGAAGACGTTCCCCTTCCCGCCTCGCCTTCCAAACCACCCCCAATCTTCGTGGTCAATTCACAAGGCTTCACCCTCTGGAGCGCAGAGTTCGCTCGCGTCAAGAAGCTCTGCTCCACCTTTGCCTCGGCGTGCGCTGTTACTCCTGACGGCAGGAAAGGCTGGCTAACGACTCTGACCGGCACGCAGCATACGGACTTTTCTGACTTCCCTTTCCTGCTGCCACGCTTCTTTGCCAAGACGAAGAAGGAGCAGGAAAATGACACGGAGGAAGGAGAGGGAGCAAAAGATCTTGTGGAAGCTCTTCCGCAGCCGTCAGCCGTTTCAAAGACGTCGGGATACATGGACGTCTTTGAGGCTTTGTCGCTCAGGGTGCTGCTAGATGGCAATAGGGATGATGGGCTGAGGGTGAGGTGGGAGGGAAAGGATGTGAAGCTGAAGAGGGAGACGAGAGGCGGGCTGCTGCTGAGGCATGCGTTGCGTGAGGAGGATATGGTTGGGGCCGAAGCTGGCGCTGGCCTTTGAGTACCCGTAGACGGACGCGTACATTCATATACACGAGGACTCTTTAATCTCATTGATACAGCATCAGAGCTACGCAGCCACCGGCTTGGCTTGATAGCCGTCGAAGTCGTAGTCGATGCCTGCCTCCTTGAGTGCTGCTCTCTTCCTCTCTTGCCTCTCCAACAGCTTCGTCTCCGCCCTCTGCTTCCCCTCAACACTCTTTGCACCGTCATGCTGCTCCCTCGCCCTCCTCCCTGCCGGGATCTTCCTGAACGTCCTGTTGGCTCCAACCCACATCTTGGGATGAATCTGATCCCGACTGAGCGGCTTAACTCGCAAGAGCTGACCCATGATCAGGTAATTGTCCATCGTCTCCTGCACAATGCGCGCGACCTCCTCGTCTGCGAACTCGACAAAGGCGTAGTGCTTTGATGCGCCCGTCTTCTTGTTGCGTGAGAGCCTCAGCCTGGTGATAGTTCCGAACTGGGACAGGTAGGAGCGAAGGGGCGTTTCGGTGAAGTGCTTGGGGAGGTGACCGACGTACAGGACTGCGCGATCGATCTTCTGGGCTGCGGGTTGGGCCTTTCGACGGGCTTCGAGCTTGGAAAGGCGGGCGCGAACCGCTGCATCGTCTTTGCTGGAGGGGAGCTTCATTGTTGCAATGTCCGAGAAGCGCTTAATCCCCTCGGAGTCAGACTCATCCGATGAGTTGTCCTCGTCCTCGTCCTCGTCTGACTCGTCTGCCGAGGTCATGCCCTTGATCATGTCTCCTTCCTCGTCTGAATCAAGAGCGCTTGCCGCGGAGGAGTCGTCCTCCTCCTCGTCATCATCGCTACCCTCCTCGAAGTCTTCGTCGTCGCTTTCGTCCTCGTCGTCTGACTGGATGGGTTTGCTAGAGACGAGGGGTGACTTGGTCTTTCTAGTAGGCATCGACTTGGCGCTCGTTGCCGGCGCTTTAGCCTTGGCCTTGCCCTTGGACGACGATGAAGCCACGGGTGCCGCAGCGGGCGCCTTCTTGAGTATGCTCTTGGGAGCAGCCGTCTTGTCCTCTGCTGAGCTCTTTGCCTTCTTAGCGGGAGCAGCTGCCTTGGTTGGAGCAGCGCTGCGCTTTGCGGCACCCTTTGTAGCAGCGGTCGACGATGAAGATGAAGATGCTGATGCTGACGACTTCCTTGCGGCCATGTCTGCGTGTGTAGGCGTGGTGATGGTAGTGGTGGTGACGGCGAGGAAGTTTCGGCTTCGCGGCTGCTGCAGTCTCCTGCCGCTCAGAGAGCCAAAATTCCAAGCCGCCTCTCGTCTCTCTCCGCCCACTCACCACATGGCCTGAAGCTCATCTCGGAACGGAGATGGTCGACGGGACCAGCCCGCCCCTCCGCTCGAGATCTTCGACTTTGGGTCAGGATCAGAGTAGTCCTTCTCCGGCCTTCTTCTCTCACCAACAACACCCCAATCAACGTATACCAGCCCACCTACCACAGAATGTCTGGAACGACCGCATCGGCTCCGGCTGGAAAGACGACCCCGCTGGCTGGGTCAGGTACTGTTGCGCCTGAGCTCCTCTGGGCTCAGCGCTGCAACGAGACCGAGGCAGAGAAGGTGCGCATACAGCCGGCGAGGATGGCATTCGAGACGTCGCATGATTGCTGACCAGTCAATCCTTACGCACGTCCCCTCGTATCTCTCACAGAACGTCATCATGCTCACGATCAACGTCCCCAACCTCCCGCCCATCCCGGAGACGAAGCTGGACCTGCAGGAGAACGGCTTCGACTTCCATGCCAAGGCTGGAAACCCGGCAAAGGGCATCCCGGAGAAGGAGTACGCCTTCCACCTCGACTTCTTCGCTCCCATTGACCCCAAGGTACGTGTAGTGACCCCCTTGTGATATCTCCTCTCCCTCGCACATCCCTCTGATCGTCCTCCCACCCCCCTCCCCCCGCGGCACCTGTCTCGCAGGAGAGCAAGATCCACCCGTCATCGAAGAACATTTACCTCGTTCTGCGCAAGAAGGAGGCCTCTTCCGAGTACTGGCCGCGCCTTTCCAAGGACAAGGTCCGCATGCACAACGTCAAGACGGACTTTGGCAAGTGGCGCGACGAGGACGAGCAGGATGACCTCGAGGACCTGAGCGGTGGAGCTGGCGACGGCGGCATGGGCGGCATGGACCCGTCGATGCTTGCGCAGATGCAGGGCATGGGTGGGATGGGCGGTATGGGAGGAATGGGAGGAATGGGTGGCATGGGTGGCGCTGGTGGCATGGGCGGGATGGACCTGCAGAGCATGCTTGCCCAGATGGGTGGCGGCGCTGGTGGTGAGGGTATGCCTGACCTCGGTGGAGACGACTCTGATGGCGAAGAGGGAGACGAGGCTGAAGAGGCTGTGCCCGCTGATGCCGCTGCTCCGGCTGAGGCAAAGATTGAGGAGGCAAAGTAAAGAAAGGACAGAAATCGCTAATTCGGCCTGCTCTCTAGCTGCGCGCCGAGACAAATCGAATCCTTTGTGCATCACACAAACAGAGTGTGCGAGCGTGGGTGGGTAGAGATGGCGTGAGAGATGCTTGTCGGCTAGGCTTGGGTAGCGTTTGCGGTACTGTCGGGAGCAAGCTGAACCATTGAAGGCGCCGGTGGCCCGTGCGCTCGTCAAGATGCGGCAGGGGGGGTCAACAAAGCTTGTCCGCCAACTCCACCATCTTGTCCCCTTATCTTTCGCTTCTCTACTCCCACTCGAACGCATTCATGAGACGCCTCACTCATTCAAGCATCCCATTCACTCTCATCGTGCTCGTGATCCTCGCGCAGCAAGCCTCTGCATGGGGTGCAGCAGGCCACGCCATAGTCGCAACGATAGCCCAATCACTTTTGCACCCCTCCATTCGCTCTCATCTCTGCACAATCCTCCCCTCTTTCACCTCCTACTCATCTCCTTATCCGCTCAAAGGCGCACCGCATACACACTGTCACCTCGCCACACTAGCCTCATGGCCAGATACAGCTAAATGGCGTATGCCATGGTCCGGTCACCTGCACTATGTCAATCCCTTGCACGATGATCCGCCCTCGAGCTGCGCTTACGGGGAGTACGGGTGGACGAGTGAGGAGAATGTACTCACTGCAATGGTGAACTACACGAGGCAGTTGAAGGAAAGCAAGGGAGGGTTCGAGAGGGACGCCGCACTTAGGTTCGTGACCCATTTGGTGGGCGATGCGCATCAGCCGCTGCATTTAACAGGACGTGCGAGGGGAGGCAACGATGTGATCGTGCGGTTCGAAGGGAGGCAAGCGAGGCTTCATAGCGTTTGGGACAGTCAAAGTGAGTGCAGGTGGGCGATGCGAGGCCGAGAATTGGCCCACGAAGCTGACTTATCGTCCGCATCGCACCTGCAGTTATCAACGTACACATGCGCAACCTCGCCAACTACACGACTCCCCTACCGTCGCTCCGCATCGAGTCAGCGCTTCAAGGACGAGCGTACGATGCGTACACGCGCTGGATACTGAACGAAGGGTTGGGCGGCTGGTGGGCCGACGAGTGGGAGAGTTGGTCGAGCTGCTCTGACGGCGACCACATTGAGCAGCAGGCGACATCCGGCGGGCCGACCAACGACATCGACGAAACCGACCTGCCGCTCTGCCCCATGGCATGGACGAAGCCGATGCACCCGCTCGTCTGCAAATACGCCTTCGCATCGCCTGTTCCTGCACCGAGCGGGGCCGAGGAGGCTGAACAGCTCGGCATGCACAACGGCGAGTACGATGACAGTGCTTTCCCTGTATCGTGGGGTGAAGCGAAGCGTCGACGTCGTCGAGGAAGGAGGGGTAGTGGTCGTCGCCCCGGTAGTCCTGGCAATCCTTCGACACCCCCGCCCGACCATCCGCAGCTGCCGGAACTCGCAGACGAGTACCTCGAGCGCATCGATGCTGACAAGGTGATACAGAAGCAATTGGCCAAGGCTGGAGTACGTCTAGCTGCCATCCTGAACACGCTGCTCCTGGAGGAAGCTCAGGCTGCTGAGGCGCAGCAGGCATCCCGGATTGGTGGGAAGACGGAGAGTTGGCTCTTCACCCTTGGCGCCTCGCTGTGGCAGCCATTGCGCCAGAGACTGGCCGTGTGGGGATTCTGAAGCATTGCATGTGGCGTGGAAATGAAATTGATCTGATCTCTTTGCTTGTCCCTTGCGCAATGACTACCTCGGCGTCCTTGTGACCTCGCGATGAGCTTGGCTGATCATGCTTTTCTGGCAAGCTTAGCCTAAGCCGCGCCCAACGGTGGCGCCCTCGTCTGCCGCTCTCACACGCGCCGCCCAGGTCCGATTTCCACGATCGCGGTCGGACTCGACTCTGTTGGCTCGGCTGGACTCAGATGAATCAAGACTGGGTACTGTGGCCACGTCTGTCTCCGCCCCACCAACTGCCCCGCGTTGCCGCTTCCTTCTTTCCTAACCAAACCTCACCTCACCTCATCTCATCCTCTCCAACCCGCCTCTCGCGCATACACCATGTCCAAGTCGCAGGGAGCTCTCATCGTGGGAGCAGCCATCGGGTTTGGCTGCCTCTTCAGCGGCTTCAAAATCGTGGGCAAGAACTACGGCACGAAGATGCCCGTGCTTCGCGACTTTGATGCAGCTACCAACTTCCACGACCCGCAATTCGCCGCATCCTTTGTTGCTGGGCTCATCGGGTCGCTGATTGTGCTTTACTTCTCTTTTGCTGGGAACAGTGAGTAGTATGCGCGCTTGTGAGCATGCTCCAGTCCATCCTGCCCCAGTCGCTGACCGCAACGGTTTCACCTCTGCCAGAGGCCCGCCCCATCCTCAACCCCAAGGAGTGGCAGAACTTCAACCTCATGGAGCGCAAGCGCATCTCAAGCAACACTTCGCTGTATCGCTTCCGCCTGCCTCGTACCGACAACATTCTCGGTCTCCCCATTGGCCAGCACATCTCCCTCCAGGCCGAGATCGACGGCAAGAACGTCATGCGATCCTACACGCCCACCTCGTCCGACGATGACCTGGGCTTTTTCGATTTGATCGTCAAGACGTACCCGAATGGCAACATCTCCAAGGTGCTCGATGAGCTCAGAATTGGAGAGCCCATTCAGGTGCGAGGGCCCAAAGGTCAGATGAAGTACTCCCCGGACCTGGCCAAGAAGATCGGCATGATCGCCGGCGGGACGGGCTTCACACCTTGCCTCCAGATCATTCGTGCAGCCCTCAAGGACCCCAACGATAAGACTCAAATCGACTTCATCTACGCAAATGTCAACGAGGAGGACATCCTCCTCAAGGAAGAGCTGGACCGTCTCGCCCTCCAGCACGCAGACAGGTTCCGTGTCATCTACTTCCTCAACAACCCGCCTGAGGGATGGAAGGGAGAGACGGGCTTCGTGAGCAAGGAGGCAATTCAAGAGAAGCTGCCTGGCCCGAAGGAGGAGGGTATCAAGATCATGATGTGCGGGCCCCCGCCGATGATGAAGGCTTGCCAGAAGCATTTGGAGGAGCTGGGCTACCAGAAGCCGAGACCTGTTAGCAAGTTGGAGGACCAGGTCTTCTGTTTCTAAGCAGGCGGAGAAGCGCAGGATTCAGGAGGGTTCGCCATTGGATGGGTACTTGAAGGATGTACCGAAGCCGTAGCAGCTGCGACGAGGGAGAGGGGACGTCGCGAGCAGAGGATTCTTGCTGCTGTGGAGGCACAATTTGGCGGATGATGGGTAGAGCTTTGACATGATAGAGGACGGGTGAAGAGCTGGCATAGGACGACGGTACGGCACAGGCAGGGAAGAGACACATCGTAAGCGGCATGACCGCTTGAGAGCATTCGACCATTGAAATAATCTTGTCAACGATAATGCAATTCGTCGATTGAATGCTATCGAGTCGAGCCGAGCTCTTTCAGGCCTGACCGTTGACTCCCACTGCATCACCGGTCGCCTCCCCATTGGCAACAAGAGCAGCATCGCGCTCCTCTGCAGCGTCCAAGCCAGTCCCTGCCAGCCTGTACCACTTGACCTTGCCGTCCTTGCCCGATACGACAAATGCCGCACCTAAACCCGCAGTCTTTGCCGCCTCTTCCTCACCGTTCTTTACCGTCACAGGGGGAGGCTTGCGCCAATCGAGACCCCCACTAGGCCCCACATCCACCGTTGTCACGAAGACTGCCGCCTTTGGTCGCGCAGAGAGGTCCCAGATGCGCACTGTCCTATCTGCCGTCGAGATGGAGGAGAGTAGCCGCGACCCACCCCCGATGACACTGCCCGCTGTATTGCTGTTGAGAGTTGGAACGGCGCACAATGACGAAATGGGGCCACGATGTCCCTTTAGCACGGCTACGGGATTCTTGGAGGCAACAGACGGCCTGTGCTTCCCCTCGACCGGGACGGCATTCCGTACATCGTACGCTGTGATGATTGCATCGTCTCCTCCGACAATTAGGAGGTCGTCGTGCAGTTGACCCTTGCGATCCGTCTCCGACGAGAAGGCGAGGGAGCGGATAGGCAAGGCGTGAGATGTTATTGTCATCACGTGGACGAGAATTGGGCGCTCCTCTTTGAGGTCATTGGAACTGTCGAAGGCTAGCCGATGAAGATGGACGTGCCCTTCTGTTGTACCGAGGGCGAGGAGGGAACCGGACGGGGAGAAGCGGAGGGTGAGACCGAAAGTGGGCGAGGCTGAGGAGGACGAAGAGGGGTTGGATGATGCTGTGGAGAGATGAGAGCCAAAGATGCCATCAGGTGATGCCTCTGCACTATGCAGCGAGCATTCACCCCCAAGCCCTGTTGATGCAAAGATGGGTCGATACGGGTGTAGAGCGACTGCAAATGCTGGGCTGACGGTACTATGATGATCCCGCAACGAGGCGCACGAGGCTACCGGCTCGAGGTCACCACCTGAGCTGCCAGCTGCCAACTTTGAGGTACTCCTTAGCGCCACTGTGCCGTCTATTGACCCTGTGAGGACCAAGTCGCCAGCGCGATTGGAGCTGAGCGAATTAAGGCTCTGCCCATGAGCCGCAACGGCTGCGAGCAGTCGACCATTAGCTGCGTCCCATGCCCTAAGGTAGCCGTCCAAGTGGCCAGTGAGTACCAGAGTGGGGGTGACCCACTGTGTTACGAGGACAGGCGATGTCTGACCGCCTTGCGAGTCGAAGTCGGCTATGAATTGGAGGGACATAGTGGTGGTAATGTTGCTGAGTTTTCCAAGAGGCTCGTCCCTCACTGGATTTTGCCATCTTCTTGTCCGTGCGCCGCCTCGATTGAGTGGAGCGATGGGAGCGTCGCCACGTGTTGGGTAGTCCAATCCCGCGCCGCACTCTCAGCCGGCGTTGCCCGCTCGCTCTCCAGCCAGGAGGGAGGGGAGGGCAGCCTGATTTGCGAGCAAGAGGCGAGCCAGGCCACACACCAGGCCATCGACGTCGACTCCAAGTCACTCCCGACGGCGCCGACCGATCTTCCTCCTCACCATCAGTACCCATCAACTCCTTCTCCGCCTTGACAACTCGCCGCCCATGTCTCTCGCAAGGGTAGCAGCACCATCCAGGTCGTCCGTCTTGCGTGCCGCCTCTGCGGCTGCGCCTGCACGAAGGGCATTTACCACGCAGCAGGCAAACGGCATCCCCGTAGCGGCAGTGGTGAGTGCGAGCCCGAGGAGCCGACATCGTGCTCTATCAATTGATGACAAGCTGCTGACCTGCGTTCTTTCTGCCCCCTTCGCTCTGTCAGGACGATGGCTCCCCCACCTCATCAGTCACAGTAGCCCTCCGCGCCGGCCCTCGATACGAGTCCATCCCTGGTGTAGCCAACGCTCTCAAGCACTTCCTCTTCAAGTCCAACGAGAAGCGTTCAGCTCTCCGCCTCGTTCGCGAGTCGGAGCTCTATGGCGGTCTCCTCTCTTCATCGATCTCCAAGGAGAACCTCTACATCACTGCAGAGTTCCTGCGCGGGGATGAGTGCGTGCGAGCATTGGAGGAGGGCTGAGAACTGAGCCTCGTAGCTGACTCCCTCTTCGCTGTGCTGTTGGTTACGTTTCGCAGGGACTACTTCGTCGAGATCCTCGGCGATGTGCTCGCCTCGTCCAAGTTTGCGGCGCACGAATTCAACGAGGAGGTACTCCCCGCCATTCGCGGAGAGTACGAGCAGGTGTCTAGCATTCCCCAGGTCTTTGTGAGTACCACGATGCCGCTCCACAGCCTGCCTGCTCCTGTCCACGTACGATCATCGTGCTGACTTACTCTCCCCGCCCCTGCTCTCACCAGGGCTTCGACGTCCTCACCCAAACGGCATACAGGCAACGCGGTCTTGGCGCCTCTCTCTTCGCCAGCCCCGCCTCGCCCATCACAGCCAAAGATGCAGCTTCGTACGGCCGTGCCGCTTTCGCCAAGTCGAACCTCGCCGTCCTCGGTACCGGCGTTGACGCTGGCAAGCTGGCATCGCTCGTCTCCAAGAGCTTCGCAAACGTGCCCGCTTCGTCGCAGGGCCTCAAGGCTGGACCTAGCACGTACCACGGTGGAGAGCAGGTGAGCCGCGCCCGCGAAACAGCAAAATCTTCATCATTGCACAAAGACTAACGACCCTTCTTCTTCACTGCTCGTCCCTTCACAGCGCGTTGCCTTTGTCCCCGCCCACTCGGACTCCTCGCACGCCCACCACGGCCACTTCTTCCTTGGCTTCCAAGGTGGTCCGGGCCCTGAGTACGCCGTGCTCCGCTCTCTCCTTGGCGGTCAATCGAGCGTCAAGTGGTCCAAGGGCCTCTCCCCTCTCTCGTCGATTACGAGCCAATCGCGTGGCGCCAGCGCCGAAGCATTCAACCTGGCCTTCTCCGACTCCGGCCTCGTTGGCGCCTACGTGACGGGCCCGCACGCAACCCTTTCGACCGTCGCGAGGGAGGTCGGCAACGCCTTCAAGTCGGCGGCGGGCGGTGTCAGCTCGGAGGACCTGCAGCGTGCCAAGGCCAAGGCCAAATTTGAGGCCGCGGCTGCGCTTGAGAGCCGAGAGACTGTTCGTGACGTTGTGGGGTCGGCGCTCCTGCAGGGTGGCGCGGGGGTCAAGTCGACGGAGGACGTGTTCAAGCAGCTGGAGGGTGTCAAGGCGAGCGCTGTGAGCGCTGCGGCGGAGAAGGCGCTCAAGGGCAAGGCTACGACGGTCGCCATTGGAGATGTGCACGCGTTGCCCTACGCTGACGATGTGCTGGCGTAGAGCGATGAGAGGGAGAGGAGGGGAGAGAAGGATGCAGAGGATAGATGTGAGAGCAGGAGAGGAGGGAGCAGGGGCTCACTTGTCGGCACGATTGTTTCGACTGGGATATAAAAGCAATATCGATTCTCTTCGGACCAGATGCGCCAACGTTGTGCTCAGCTCGACATGATGGCCTGCTGTTGAGCAGCCTGCTGCTGCTGCTCATCATCAGCGTATCGAGCTGTCTCTCCAAACACGGTCGCCCATTTGGCCACGTACGGCGCTGCGACAGCATTGCTGGCTGCTACGGCTGCCGCTGCAGCTCCATCGTCATCCGCACCAGCCACAGCGGGCACCTCCGCTACGAGTGGAATGCTGACAGTTGTCCCCTCCCTCCTGACGATCGTCCTGAACATGTCTCTTGGCCTCCTCTTCAACTCCTCTCTGCTCGCAACCGCGCTCCTCTCCAACCTGGCACGTTTCCTCTCAGCCGCAGCCTCGCCGGCATCCGCATCTCGATCGTCCTCATCCTCCTCCTCGTCTGCACCCAATTCCTTATCCCTAGCCTGCTCCCGAGTAGACTTGCGGCCGACCTGCTTCTTCAAGAGCCGATTGATCGTCTCCGTCTTCTCATCTTCCAACTTCTTGTCCGACTGATACCTGCGTCTCCTGGCCATCTCACTGCGCTTAAGGGCCACTTCGGCTTCGGTGCGTTTTACTTTGCGGCTATCGTCGGTCATGGGTAGCTCGAGGAGCTCGCTACCGGCACGAGAGGTGTCCTCTCCACCGTCATCACCGCCAGCAGCAGCGCATTCGCGGGCAAGTTGACGAGCAGTCTTGGGCATGTTGGCTAGAGTGGTCTCACCATCGTCGTCTTCGTCCCATGAGTCGGAATCGAAGTCGTCCGTACCCGCCGCTGGGGCCGGGATGTCAAGCTCGTCCTCTTCTTCTTCCTCCTCTTCCTCTTCGTCCTCGTTTTGCTCGTTATCCCCGCGCAGGATATCCATCTCGTCGTCCTCGTCGTCCTCGTCTGATTCGACAACAGCGCGACTGCCCCGCCTGTTCTGGATGGTGACCTTCTTTGAGGACGACGAGGCCTTGGAGCTGCTGGCCTTCTTGCTGGTGGCTGATTTGCCCTTACTTGCTCCACCTGACGAGTCGCGCCTGTTGAGTGTGATTTTGAGCTTGGTAGGTCGCTTCTGCTGCTGTTGTTGTTGCTGCTGCTTGGCTGCTGCCAGTCGAGAGGAGGAGGAAGAGGCGCCCTTGCCGCCGCGTGACTTGGATGGCTGTGCGGTGTACCCTTCCTCATCCTCATCTTCGTCGTCATCCACCTGGTCTACCGAGTCGTCATCATCATCATCAACTTCATCTTGGTCAATCTCGCCCTCAGCGTCCTGGTTGCCTCCTCTCCCTTCTGAGGCAGAGCTGAGCGCAGATGAGAGGTCCGAGTTGTCCGAGTATTGGCGATTGTGTGCGGGACGCTTTGGCGATGGACCTGCCCCTGAGGTGGATGCCATGGGCTTGAACGATGACATGTTTAAGCTGAGATGCTTTGTCGTCGTCGATGATTGGTGATGGGGTAGAGTTGCAAAGCTGGAAAGCTCCTTGCCAAGTTGCTCGTCTCCCGTCCCGCGACTCGAAGCCAAAGGGTCGCGTCAACGTTGGGAGCCTGCCCTTGCCACTTCCGTGTTGCTGCTCCACACCATCAAATCCTCTCCCACTCATCATTTCAATGGATCAGCAACATCACCCGCAACGATGACAACGGCCAAGGAGAGGGCAACAGGGCTTTCAACATCGTCTCATGGCCAGCAACAATCTTTACCGCCAATCCTGCGCCTGTCATCGTCCGTCGGCTCCCTCCTTCGTTCAACAGCTCAGCTTCCCTCACTCTCCTCCCTTGTCATACAACTAGCGCACAATGCCATCGACGCCGGCGCCACGCAAGTCCGCATTGCCATCCACCCTGAGTCATGCGGGATCTCATGCTGGGATGATGGACAGGGCTTCGAAGCTGCCTTGCTCGTCCCCGCCCCGCAGGGCAAAGAAGCCGAAGCCCTCGATCGCTACGTGACCACGAAGGCGCATTCCTCGATGACGTATGGCAATAAGGGCGAGGCTCTGGCTAGTATGGCGGCCATTGGTATCCTTCATATCGAAACGACACTCCACGGGAGCGGTTCGTACCTCGACGGCACCCGCTGGACGCTTCTCAAGCGCGGTGACCGGCTCCTCTACTCAGGCCCAGCAGACCAGGCAGCCTCACTACCGTCTGCCTCCGCATCCGCCGAATACCTCACCATGGCACCTTCAAGAAAAGGTACGACAGTCACAGTGCGGGACATCTTCTCCGCCCTCCCTCTTCGTCGGCCCCTCCTCTCCTCTCGCGACTCCCTAGCACGAGAAGTCAAGGCCTGCGCACAGGCACTTACCCAAGTCAGCCTGAGGGAGCATCGTGTTTCCTTCCTACTCGAGGTGGCCTCAGCCTCCGCTGGCCGGACGATCGTCCACTTGAAGGCGCCACGCTGCGATTCCATGCTGGAGCGATTTGCGCAGGTGCGCTTCCCTGTCTCGCCAGCTTTGTGCGGGACTGTTTACGCAAAGCGACGATTGGTGGCGGGTAGCAAGCAGCAAGAAGCTTCAGCTCCTAGAGTAGTCATCAAAGGTTTCTTCCTGTTTGAAGGGCAAGAGTCTCGAGGAGATCAGCACATCTACCTGCAAGGTCATCGCTTGCCTGCGGGCATGGAGCTCAGCGACTTTTGGGCGCAGATTGGAGCTGATCAGCGCAGGGCTCATCAGTGGCAGGACAGCCCTGATAGGCAAGGAGGTGCAATTTCTGCTCAACACGGGCATGCTTCGTCAACCGGCGGCATCCATTGGCAAAGACGCCCCGCCCCCACTCCATCAGAGGAGGGCAACGTCCACCACGTCCTCTCCAGCACGATAGCTCGAGGCTTCAAATCGAACGATGACAATGCGACCAACCTCGTCGGAAAGGACGGTCCCAAGCGCTATGACAGGAAAGGAGGAGGCGCCGCACAGCGCGGATCATGTCCTGCCTACGTGTTCGAACTCTGGGTGCAGGTGCCCGACATGAGCGCCACTGGCGGTGACGGCCGTGTCGTGCTGGACGAAGGCAGAATTGTGACTGCGCTTTGTGAAGAAGTGAGGGACGTCCAGAGGGTGCACGGGCTGGTGAGCAAAGCGAGAAAGAGGCCTTCTACCGCTTGTGAGATTTTGGCTGGGAGGGAAGAGGAGAGGCTGGCGGCGATGAAGAGACCGAAGACGACGGCTTTTGCTGCTGATTGGGGAAAACAGCTGCTGCCCAAGGCGTTCCCTGCGATGAAGCAAGCAAAGGCAGAAGGCAAGGAAGGCGTGAGACCATCGAGCACTGCTGGTGCTATCTCGTCGAATGACGACACCCCAGACGTCGACAGGCAACGCGGCGACGATGATGCCGCATACACCGCCAAAGATGCGTCAGTCCCACCCGGATACGTCAAGTACATCGACTCGATAACAAAGCGCACCTTCTTCATCGATGAGCGCACGGGCAACTCATACCCAGCAGACCGGCCACCTCCCGGCATGACAGAAGAAGTCACCACGTCGCCCTCAACGCATCTGGAGGAGCGAGGGATCCCACCCATGGCTCAAACGCCCTCAGCTCTTGTAGGAGCAAGTCGAAAGACGCTTCGTCGCGCATGGGACACAGATGGAGCAGAAGCAAGCGAGAAGACGCCGCCTCGCTGGCTTGAAGAGACACTGGCTGAATGGCACAACCCCGCCTTGCCGCTTCAACGCCCGACCGCACCAGAAGGCAACGCTATCGACTCGGGGATCGACCCGCCCATTGCGAGTCTGCCCAGCCTTTTGCCGCTGCTCACTGACAACACATGGGAGGGCGCCGCCGCCACCTCTGGTCACACAGGTTGTGACTGCTGTTCCGGTGAAACCAACAGTCATCCAGCCAGTCTGAGCGCTTCCCAGCAAACGCGACAGGAGCGCAAGCTGCCCCTCCCACACATGCAGATGAAGAGCGGCTACTTCACGAGCTCCGTGCCTCACGCCCGTGGCAACAGCTGTGGTCGTGCAACCCTGCCGTGCGACGCGCGCCCCTTCACTGTGCGCAAAGAGCAGCTCTCTGGCCTTGTAAGTGTCATAGGGCAAGCCGCAAAGAAGTTCATTGTCTGTATCGTCGATGATGGTGCTGGACGCCGTGGGATCATCTGCGTCGATCAGCATGCTGCGGATGAGAGAAGAAGATTGGAAGGCATGTTGGGGGACTATGCTGCTGCGTGTGAGAGAGAAGAGAGAAGAAGACGAGGTGGGGAGGAGACGGGTGAGCTGGGGACAGGAGAGGAGGAGGGGCCTTCTCACCAACTCAAGGCTCCACTGCGTATCTGGCTGCCAGAGGCCGAGGCAAAGGAGGTCCTACAGGGTCTACCCCCCTCGGGCATCACCACTGCGGAAAGTACAGCCTCAGGCCATGTAGAGCAGCTTAGCCCACTTGCCCAAAGGCTGCGCTACTGGGGCTTCGCCTTTTCTCGCTGTGGCGACACAGACGGCGATGACTCGCAAAGCAAGAGCAGCGAACCTTCCCTCCCCATCTTGGTCACACACGTCCCGCTCGCCGTGTCCGACCGGCTCCGCAGAGAAGTCGCAACACTCACGGCTGTCGTCCGCTCCTTTACCTCGCAGACTGAGGAGCAAGCCAGCGGCCTCATCGGTGGAGACTCTGACCATTCTAGCACTGTACCTCCGTCCGCTACGTCGACCTCTTGGATGTCAACCCTCCGTCATCTACCAGCACGTCTCCTCGATCTCTTCAAGAGTCGCAGCTGTCGTGGCGCGATCATGTTCAATGACGTGCTCACCAAGGAGCAGTGTGAACGGCTCGTGGGGCAGTGGACGTCTACGGACCTGCCTCTGATTTGTGCGCATGGGAGGAGGAGTGCAGTCGGCCTTTGTGGGTTGGCCGGGGACGGAGCTGGTGGGGACAGAAGACGAGTCGTGAGATGGGAGAAGGCAGGGCTGCTGGGCGGTGAGGTGGGTGGTGCTCGATCGACGGGGAAAGGCGGGTCAGATCACGAAGGAAGCGACGAAGCGACGGAGGCAATGATGCAAGACAGCTACGGCGGGAAGGGCTGAGCTGCCCCGGGACCCGCTCTGCTCCGCATTCACACATTCAATACCCAACCCTGCATGCAATCTTGTCTGTGTAAATCGACTGCTGAGAGTCATGTGATGTGATGGCCGCGGCTAGCTAGTACATGAGGTCAGAGAGGTGCGCAATTGCAGTACGCAGGAGTCGGAGATTTGGCGATGAGGCGTGATGCTTCGACTGCAATTACTCCTCCGGGATCTCGACGGTGCCGTCGTCGATGCCCTCAATGACATCGTGCGCCGGGCGACCATCGATCCTTGCACCGATGCTCTGCGCAGTGCCGAGGACCTCCTTGACGGTACCGGCGAGGGTCTTGGCGAAGGACTTGTGACGGAGGATACGAGCGATCTCGATTGCCTCGTCGAGGGAGAAGGAGCCGTTGTGGACACGTCCCTTCTCCTTCTTGCGGTCGCGGACGGGCTCCTTGAGGGCCTTGATGACGAGGGCGGAGGCGGAGGGGACGACGGCGACGGCAGCTTGACGGTTCTGGACGGTCAGCTGAATGGTGACACGGAGTCCCTTCCAGTCGGCCGAGGCCTTGGCGATGTCTTCTCCTACCTTCTTGGGAGACTGCGAAGTGCGAGTGGGAGGAGGGTGTTCGTCAGTCTAACTGTTCGCCCGATGTTGGCGTACGTCGGCTCATCCAGCTCGTGTCCGTCGATTCCTCTTGCGCCCATGGCCAGCAGGTCGACCATCTCATCTCATAGCTGCACCCATTTCACTCCTCGCAACGTCTACTCACGAGACCGAGGGGACCGATCTTGGGGGCAAGAGCTGACGAAGCTCCGACCTCACCACCGGTGGCCCTGAGGGTGATAATCTTAACCTCGTTGGGGTCGATCTTAGGGGCCATCTGAGCGAGCGAGAGGATGAAGAGATGTGTAAGCACTCTCTTC
Organism: Jaminaea rosea; assembly: GCF_003144245.1. Taxonomy (NCBI): domain Eukaryota; kingdom Fungi; phylum Basidiomycota; class Exobasidiomycetes; order Microstromatales; genus Jaminaea; species Jaminaea rosea. The sequence goes on along the minus strand of NW_020289975.1, from coordinate 2,325,676 downwards.
GAGGTGTTGCTGCTGAGCGGCGCAAGCTGAAGGGCAGAGCATCATCGATCCTTCATCGTTGCCTCGTCGCTGCCAGGTCCACGAGACCTGCGCAGCTTCCCTCTCCTTCCCTCCTGAGATCTTTGTCTAGCAAGACCAGAATTCTGATCGAGCTCGAATCTGATCGATGTCCGACTACACCAATGTCCAAAGTAGCGTACATCCTGCCTGCCTCTGAGAGGTGACGGCCCTTCTGTCTCTCCCTCTCTTCTCTGCGATCTGCTTCAAAGCTCCTCCTCTCCTCCCCTCGAAGTCGCGATGATGATGATGATAGTAGCGACGATGATGCTCTGCCTTCCATGTCGATTGGTTTGCGCCAACGACGATGCTCACCTTTGCTGATCACTGGGGTTGGTGGTTAACGAGAACAGAAGTCGCTCCTCGCAATCGTTCGCAGCTCGAGTTGAGCTGAGCCCGCCCACCCACGGCTGACCCGCCCGCCGCCTGAGAGCCGCCCCGCTCAAACCTCGACGGGAGGCTGCGTTGCCACGTTTTCTGTTCCGGGGCGGTCGGCACCGGGGCCGAGTTGCGCGAGCTGCGGGACCGAGTGATTCAGGATTTACCACTTCGCGTCACGACGCGATTGCGTCGTTCACAAGAAGCTATCGGCATTGCTGAATTGCTTTGTGCTTGAGGACGGGACATGTTGATCATTGTGTGCTCATAGTAGTAATGACTTCGATCATCTTGCGATCAGGGAGGGAGAAAGGGAATTTTTGGCGCCACGTGGTCGCCACGGTCAACGGGCAACCATGTCCCCTGATGCCTCGGCCATGTCATTCGGTCATCAAGTCGTCGACGACCATCGCCTTCCGGCCCTGGAGAGGCGGACTCAAGCACCATCCGTGGCGGTCACGATGATGCCTTGCCCCTGATCACTGGGCCCCTCTGGTCATCATCATCATCGTCATTGACCATCGTGGCCGGCCGACCCCTTGCCTCGATGCTCACTCATCGATGCGCTCCTCGACGTTTCGATCGATTCCTCCAGAAAGGCCGACAAATCGGCCAAATGACCATTTGGTTCAATGTGATCACTGATCCCTACCAGTGTCTCTCGACGTCGTGCGCTGCGGGCCGCCTCTCTGGCACGCAGCGGGAGAGGGGCTGGCAGCCACGCCTGCTTCACGACCCTATGATCCGATTCAGCTTCCGCCCAGGAACGCATTGCAGCGGCGACCGATTCAAGACGACGGCAACGATGGAGCAACAACAGCTGTGCAACGCTAACGATCAAGGCGATGGATATGACGGGATGCGGATGACAGCACGCAATCGTCCTTGTCACGAGGCTGACACGACCAGGCGGTGTTCTCCGTGCAGCAATACCACTCTAGACGCATGTCAGCCTTCAGCGTGCTGTGCCTTCCAGTCTCTCGCAGATGAGACTGCTTGGCCCGCTGCTCATCGCTCGACCACTTGCCACTCTCACAGCATTGTCGAGTGCTCTTCGTGACAATGCGCAACGCTCGATCGTTGATGACCTTTTGCGCCCTGACCAAACAATTTCCCGCATCGCTCGGTCTCGGTCGGACCTGGCTGTCGCGCTTTGACGCGTTGTGCAAGGGGGTGTAGGAGTTGGGCTGCCACACGGAGGAGCGTGGTGATAATGGACCGGGTGCCTGCGGAGATCTTGATTGTCGGCCTATTCATTGCAGTAGAACCCCCTGCATCCTGTCAAGTTGAATCCCACGCTAACGACGACGACGACGATGTTGGGCTAGCCAAGCGCACTAAAATGGAGCGTGAGCGTGAGCTCAAGGAGCACACGATGGCCCGGCAACATGAGTCCCTCGATGGAGTGAGACGACGCTAGGCACAGAGCACCTGCGAAGTGCAGGTCTGCAATCGAATCAAAGAGGGGTGGGTTACAGATGTCTCAAGGGTCTTGGCTGGGATCCGCGACTACGACGCAGCCATTCGGCCGCAATCGCAATCGCTCTGATCGCATCGATTCCCCTGTCTCATCGTGGCTGCGATTGCCCGATGCATCGTACTTTTCCCTGGAATGAGGGTCCGTGAGAAGAAAAAGGCCCGTACGTCCGGCTTCGGTCCGCCCTGTCAGCAATGTCCCACATCCCATGGTCGAGCGAGGGTGATTACATTGTTTGTCAGCAAATCGGTCATCGTTCACACGCTGCTGCTCGCTGCCCGTTTCTTTTAGTGCTTGCTGGTGGTGCAGCCCACCCGCTATTGTAGCTCGTTGCTCGTTTTGCTTCTAGGCATGATTCCCGCTGCCGCCGCAACGTGCTCCGCAATTTCAGTCGAACGAGCGAGATGACCACCCTCGCGAGAAGAGACTCGTCACAATCCCAGTGCTTCCCGTCTTCGGCCCAATAGTCAAGCCTGCCGACGATCCCGCTTCGTCGTTGTTTCCTCGTTCGGGGAACCGTCATCGTCCTCCTTCAGCCGTGCTATGTTTGTGAAAGGAAGCAGCTGCGCAGTGGTAGCTCAATCCTTCTGTCTCGCTGGCATGCCTGACTAGTACGTTGTATTTTGCTTTCTGGGCGGCCTCACGCAGACTTAGGCTTCGTTGGTCACGAAAGAAGTTGCTGGGTATTGCTTACCTTGAGTACTTCAAAGCTGCTGCTTGCCCATCAAGCTCGAGGCAAAGGCGGGCAGTGCGACGCGTGATATCAACTCTCCGGCTTGTCCGAGAAGTCAAGTCCGCGGGAGATCGGGCGACGGACGAACGCAGAGCAGGCTCCAGACAAGACAAGCTTCACTGCCATCTCCCTCCTCGCCCCCTTGCTTGCATTGTACTGGGCACATCCGACACTGACGCCCGCCCTCGTCGCTCTCATGGCTTGCGGTGCGTGCGTGTGCATGCCTGGTGATCATTGCGCTGGCTGCCTACTTTGAGCCTTTGCGCCGCCTCGCCTTCGATCACGTTCAAGGGTCATTCTCATCGGCGGCGGCGGCGGAGACGGCGGCAACAGGTGATGAGGAGGACGGGCGGAGCAAGAAATACGGAGGAAAAAGGCTCGCCGGGGCGGGCCACTAAGGCTAGGCATGGTGCGGTTGCGGTGCAGCAGTGCCATGGTGCTGAGCTCTCCTCTCTCTTTGTACGTCTGATCACCCTGCACGCGCTCTTTGCTCTGTCGCTGCGAGCTTCCTGCATCTTGTCGCGTTGCAGCTGCTGCGATTCTGCCTTTGGTGCTTGAGACCCGCTCAACCATTCGCCGCCCGCCGACTTGGCTTCGACGACCGGGCCGCGGCGGCAAGCGACGACGATGGGCCAAGCTCTCGCCGTTCGAGCTAGAGTAGCTGGTGTGACGCTAGCTGGACTCGGATGACTTCGATGACCTGCCGCCGTGAGCCAATGTCACCTCGCCTCGCCTTACCTCGTTTGTCCCTTCGCTACGGTTAAGCAGCAGTCGCAGGGTTCCCCTGTTCATCATCGTTTTACCCTTGTCTTCTCATCATCATCTGCTCGACGATACGGAGTAGGCCGTCCTCATTAGCACGAGCCTCTCGACGCCGCCGACTCAGAGGAACAAGGCTCGGCTTGGTGTGTCGACTTGTGTATTCACGACATCTTCACATTCATTCATCGTCCTCATCCATTCATCATTCACTCTCATCATCCATTCCTTCATCCACGTTGTCAAGGATCAATGTCAAATACCTGCTCGACTCGCTTTTGAGAGCATCATCGCCGGATCCCTCACCTCATCAACCACTCAATCAATAGAGTTCACCTCATCTACGCCCGCCCGATGTCGCGGGCTGAGATGAGAGCTGCCGCCACGAAGGCCACCGCCAGAAGGTGGTCGCCGTCACGGCGGTCGACGCTCTCTGCGACGCTCCATGGCACGCGTATCCTTTTCTTCCTCACTCTCGCCCTCTTTGCGGCTAATGTTGTCGGCCAGGACGCCACTTCAGTGGCTTCCCCGTCCCCAACGCCAGGAAGGGGCGTAGAGGGGACCGGCAGCGAGAAGTCATTGGGCAGCCACGCCAACATCGTCGACATCTCCATTGCGCTCGCCTCGTTACTCGGATGCATCATCATCATCGCCCCATATCTTCTGAAGAAGCAGAGTCGTAAGCTGCGACACGCTCTCATCGTCGGACTGGCAACTTCGGACCTCATCTCAGCGTGAGTATAGCAGAGCTGAGCTACGTCAATGTCCCCATGCTCACCTTCCTCCCCGCACGTACAGTCTCACCATCATTGCATCGACGTCTTACCTCCTCAATGGCGGCAATCTCATCGAAGCATCGAGATTCTGCACTTTTCTGGGCTTTGCCCTTTCCTCAGCGACGTACACGCAACACTTCTGGAACCTCTGCATCCTAGTCATCACCTACATGATTCTCGTCCATCCGCTATCCGGCTTCACCATGACCATTGAGCGCAGAGTACTGTGGCTCTGGCCAATCATCTGGATCCTCGCCTTTGCCATCAATGGCTTCGCGTGGGGGTTTGCAGGTTTCGGATACTCAGGAGGGTACTGCTACCTGGGTAAGGGAGCAGGCATGGACTTTGTCTACCTGTTTCCCCTCGTGCCTCGATGCATCGTCGTCGCCATCACATTGGTTCTCTACACTCGCCTCTTCTTCTTTCTCAGGCGAACCAATCTTCTAAACAAGACGGGATCGACAAGATCAGGGTCAATTGCGCGTTCCATCGCATCCGAGCGACGCGATACGCCTCCTCGGATCGGCGAGTACAAGGGCTCCGACGAGACGAAGAGGGAGGACAACTCATCTTCAGAGTCGCATAGGAACAAGTTCTACCTTCCCTTTCTGCGCTTGAATGGCGCTGCCTCGACTCGCGCAGGGTCAGACACCAGCCACGGCCGCTCGCCGACCAGCCCCTTCAAGTCACGCAAGCACAGCGGGCCGTCACCTACGCTGCTGCCAATTGAGATGAGCAACTACGCCATGACGGGCCCTGCACCTCTGAGCGCGCCCTTGCCTTCAGGCCGATCGCCGCGCGATGTTGGCACTCCTTCGATCGAGCCGCCGCTCTCGCCAAAGAGCACGGGACCAGCTGGGCAGCCACAGGGCGATCCCTTTGATCGGATGCCTGCCCCCTACCTGACTGCTGGTGTTGGCAGCGACTCGACTGCGCCGCCCAGGAGATCACGGTCCCTCTCTGAGGTTCACAGGAGACGCAGTGACGGCGGCGCCGAAAGCACGACGGCAGCCGTGGAGCCTTCCACACCATCCGTGGCGTCGCTTCAGCGTACAAACACGGGAACGAGTGGTTCCAGAGATCCTCTTTGCAAGGACGAGAGAATCTCTTCTGATGCGGATGAAGAAGAGGATGAGATCCCCAACTACAATACCTGGGCCGGCCTCTCACCGATGAAGCCACGCAGAGACACGCGCGACTTCAACATGGTGACAGCGCCGCGCGAGCACCTCCGTCACTACGCCATCAAGGGAGGAGCGAGCAAGGCTGCTGGCAGGCGCCCTTCGACGGCACCCACTCTGCAGCGGGCGCCGAGCACGCCTACGACGCCCACCTTGAGCCTGACGCCCGAGCACGCACCGCTGGCTGTTGTTGGTGGGCAGACGAACTCGCCATCCAGCAGCAGGAGGCCGAGTGCGCCTAGTGAGGTGGCCATCGCTATCCCTGCGGAGCACGCACAGGCTCCTCCCTCCCGTGGAACCGCAGCCGCGTACGAGACGGCGATGGGCGACGACTGGACGTGGGGTATGGACGTCACGCGTGCGGGCGGCGGCAGCGGTGGAGGAGGGCGCCGCGGCAGCATGCTCCCCTCTCAGCTGAGGACTAGCAGCAAGGATCGTCGATCGACGCTCAAGACTGGTGGTGCAGGTGGCGCTGCTGCAGGTGTTGCGTCACGGTCTCCTTCCAATGCCAACGCGGTAGGACTGAGCAGCCACGCCTCGAGCAGCACAGACGAGCACGGTGTAGAGAACATGGGCTCGACGCTCAATCGTCAAGCGAGCGCCCTTCTCCTCCTCTACCCGCTGGCCTACATCATCCTCTTTTCCATCTCCCTCGCCCGCCTCATTCGTGACTTGGTCTCGACGGAGCACCGTACCACCTCCCAGGACACGCTTAACAATGTGGCTCGCTGGCTCATCTTGGCGCAGGGTGCGTTGGACTGCATCATCTTCAAGCTGATTGAGCAGCAGTTCCGTGCTAGGATGAAGAGGAAGAGGGCTAGGGCTCGGGGTGAGGACCCGGGCACTACGTCGACGCAGAAGGCGTGGACGTGGACGATACACGGAGCAAAGAGGATGCTCCAGGGAGGGACGGCGGCGAGGGAGCGTAGCAAGGAGGAGGATTTGGATTTTAGGCGACCCAGCGGGGGAGTCTGAGGGAAGAAGGGAGGAAGGAGCGGAAACCTAGACTCGATCGTTGTATCACACCACATAATCACGCTACGCTGCAGGGCCTCTGTGCCTGCTCACTGTACTTCTAGAGATTCATTATCACGGATCATCCAATCATGGAACCATTTCACGCTTCAAGCTTTCCTCGTTTTCCTTGACGTCACTTCACGCTGTGTTTCGTTTGCCGCCTCACCACCTCGTAAGATCCTCTACCTCACCAAATACGCTCTCCTTGACCTGTCCCAGATGTCCACCGCCCGTAGCGCCATTCTGCCCCGCGTTGGCCGTAGGCTCCCCACCGACGCCGATACCGCCCATGGTGGCGCCTGTCCAGTTCTTCCACTCGTCGTAGCCCGCTCCGTCGCCCTCGTACCACTTCGAGTTGACAGAGCGCAGCACATTAGTGCATCGCGTGCCGATGGCCTCAAACTCGAGCAAGAAGCCGTCGTGCCCCTCGGGCGAGCCTACCTCCTGGAAGGTAGATCCAGGGATGAGCTGGTGAATCAAACGCTGCTCCGGAGTCTGGAAGAGGCCGTCGGACGAGATGGAGACGACGTGCACGAATGGGGGCTCAACCCCACCACATCGGGTTTTGCCCTGTCCCAGGAAGCCCAGAACACGAGAAAGGGCTTCATCGTCCTCCTCCCCTCCATGGGGCAGGCGCTTCTCGCCGGGCAGGACCTCCTGCTCTCCCTTGTGCTGGTCGCGCGCGGCTTGCTCTGCCGCTTGCGCAGTCAGACGGGCCTGCGTTGGGTCTCGTACACCCCAGTGGGCACGACCACGAGCGAGATCGTGAGTGTCCATCTTGCGGGTCAGATGGACGTAGCAGTTGGCGTCGAAGCGCTTGACGAACTTGTCGCCTTGGTAACGAAGGTAGGACTGGGCGCTGAAGACTGCTGTGGAGGGTGTGGTGGTGGCCTTACTTGGGGGCGAAGTAGAGGCGCGAGGCGTCTTGTTGCCTTCGTTGTGAGCCATCGCCGATTCCTCATTGACGGAGGCGCGACGCTCGTGTACGGCGGGAGTGGAGCCATTCTCAATTGCTGGGCTGGCAGCGGCCTTGTTGGAACCCGTGCGACGCCCGAATCGACTCTCGAAGCTGTCCCGACTACGGTAAGTCAAGAGGGCAGCCATGCGTGCCGCCGCGAGACCAGCGCGAGGCGTCTGGTTAGGAGGGTAGTAGCCATGTAAGTAGAGGGGGTCAGAGTAGATGCTCTGACGCTGAGCTTCTGCCCAGGAGATGCACCATGCGCCATGGCGGGCAGCAGTAGCGATGGGTATGATGGCGGAGATATAAGGACGCTGATTGACCGCTTCACCGGCGCCCTGCTTCTTCTCATCGCCATTGGCATCGTCGCTGCTGCTGCTCTTGTGGCCATCGTCGAGCTGACCAATCTGCTCCACCTTGGGAAAGCGTACAGGGAAGCAGAGTGGCCACTCAAGTACGGACATGCCGCCCATGGAGCCTCCGATGCAGGCAAAGATGGCTTCGACGCCCAAGTAGTCGAGGACGAGCTTTTGAATGGCGACATCGTCTCGGACGGTGGTAGCGGGGAACTCTGGTCCCCACCAGCCCTCGCCGCTCCACTCGGCCTCGCGGCTAAAGCGACCCGTGGTAGCATCGCAGTCTTCGCCGTCCTTACGGGTGCAGGGGCTACCTGAACCGTAAGGAGAGCCCAGAACATTGGCGCAGAAGATGAAGAATCGAGTAGGGTCGAAGAGTTTGCCAGGGCCAAGAAGGGGTCCCCACCAATCCTCCACGTCTGCACTGCCCGTGAGAGCGTGGGCAACGACGAGGACATTGTCCTTGCGAACGGGGTCAAGCTTTCCCCACGTCTTGTATGCGATGGGCACATTCTTGAGAGTGATACCGCTCTCGAGTGTGAAATGTGGGAAGACGAGGTAGTTCTGGCCCGTAGCAATCATCGAAGACTGAGGGGATGTGGGTCCCTCGATGGGGAAGGGAGTCGATTGCGGCCCAAAAGGGGCGTGGCCATTGGCCAGGCCGGGGGCTACTGCCGCCGACGAGTGCATTTTTGCTGACCAGTGGCTGAGAAGGGAGCGGTACGAGTTGTGACGCTGTGAAGTAAGTTAGATTGATTGGTTCAAGAGCAAAGCCAAGCCCGGAAGCTGACTGCCAGGCGGAGCAACGTCGCCTCCAGTCAACTCGACGCAGCTCTTGCGTGATGAGCCGCCCGCCGGCCCTCTGAAAGGCCGTTTCCCGTTTCCGTCTCGTCAAGTCTCTCCGTTTGTTCCGTGGGCGCACGTCGACTTTTTGGCGCAGCACTCGCTCGCCATCATCATCAAGCAGGCAGCTGTTCCGAGCTACGGAGAAGCTTGGCAATGCGACGTCGAGCTGTCGATGCCATCTCGGCATGTCGTCGCAGTCTGACTCGTCAACAGAGCTCCAAGGCTCAAGTTGGCGCGAATGCAGCCACCACGTCGTCATCGGTCGATGACTTTGAGCCTCGCACGACCTTTCCTCTGCCCTCGACGGTCCCATCATGGTATGCAGGCCATATGTACAGAGCTATGCGCTCGTTGCCTGCCTTGCTAGCTCGCAATCCTCCGCCGCTCATCATCGAGGCTAGAGATGCCAGGTTGCCAATCACCAGCATCAATCCGGCCTTCGAGCGTGTCATGGAAGAGACGTTTGGCTCCTCGTCTCCGGACAAGGGCAAGGCAAGGCAAGTGGACACAGAGGCCAATACGTGGGAGAGTCGTCGGCTAGTCGTCTACACGCACAGGGATTTAGTCGATCCAAGCATCGAGAAGCCGCTAGTGCGGGCCTTTCAAGAGCACGGGCGAGGACAGCAAGTGATGTTTGTTGACACCCGTAGCGATGGTGATGTGCGCAGGGTCATCAGGTGGATCAACAAGCAAGCCAAAGAGCTCATCGCCAACCCGCCTCCACCAGCGCGCATGACCCGCGAGCTGGCCCGCACGCAACATCGTCTCTCGGGCGCCTTCAAGCACACGCCTACACCAGAAGACGGCGTGCGTCTGGTCATCGTCGGCATGCCCAACGTAGGAAAGAGCTCGCTTCTCAATGCATTGCGTCGAGTAGGAGCAGGCAAAGGCAAAGCTGCCTCTACTGCTCCTACGCCAGGTCATACGCGCAAGCTTACGGGCACGGTACGGATCACGAAGGATGTGGTCAAGGAGAGAGAAGAGGGAAGGCGGGATCGCAGAGCGTCTCGCAGTGAAGAGAATCAAGAGCAGCTGCAGGACACATTCCAGCTCTACGGCAGCGACAGCAACACCTCCGCTTCTTCATCAGCCACGCCCCCCGTCTACGTATACGATACGCCCGGTGTGATGGTTCCCTTTCTCGGGCGGGGTCGCACAGGCTCCGAGCGAGGAGTGAAACTGGCGGTGGCCGCAGGCATCAAGTCGTCCCTCTTCGACACGCAAGGGCTAGCAGACTATCTGCTCTACAGGCTGAACCTGCGATTTGATTGGGCGAGGAGACGATGGGCGTCTCGAGGCGAGGCCAAGGGAGAGCAGCCTCCAATGCCCCATTATCTAGCCAAGCTTCCTTATCCTGCCGATGTGTCCGTTCGCCCGACGAACAAAATCGAGCAGCTACTCGAGTGGGCGGCCATGCGAGCTCCAGGCAGCATGCTTAAGGGCGGTGAGCGCGACTTGGAAGCTACGGCTGATTTCATACTTCAGCGGTGGCGGGATGGGAAGCTGGGGAACGGGGAGCTCGACCTCGGCCTCGAGGAGACTCAGGGTGGGGCAACGGAGCCGCTCGCGCCTCCTGCCCACGAGGGCGAAGAGGAAAATGTAGAGCTGGGAAGGCGACTGGAGGAGATGGATGATGGAGAGAGCACAGCAGAAAGAGTCGAACGGATTGTCAGAGAGCATTTCGATGGAGTGGAAGCGTCGAGGAGGGCAGGAGTGGATCGGGCTGCCTGGAAACGTGTGCCTCGAGACGATCCCGAAGACGGGAAGGGCGAAGGTATCACAGCAGCGAGGTCAGCTCGTCATGAGCGGGATCGCCCTCCTCGCTCTTCACCTTCGCGATCTCGAACCTCCCCAGACTCGCCATCGCAATCCCTCCTCTCTCACCACCAGAGCAAGCTCAGGCAGCGCATCACGGCCGAGCGTGAGCGCCGAGACAAGCTGCGCGCCCGCGGAGTTCTCAAGGACGACCGTGATCCGCTCAAGAGGGAGAGTGAGAAGCATAAGCGCTGGTTGATTCGGATGGGCAAGTTGAAGGTGCACGGTGCTCGGTCGGGGAGGGCGGCTAGAGCTGGCGTGAGGGGATGAGGCAATGGGATGCGAATGTGATTCTGGGTCTGAGACATCGTCAATGTGTACCACTGTGCAAGAACTACCCAGGTCGAGAGAACGTTACTTGAAGAGAGGTCCAACCGCCTTGTGCTGGTCTGCTCGGTCTCGTTTCTCACGCCTCGCATTCTCCCGTGAACCTCGGAGGGGAGGATCGCGTGTGCTCCATCCGTCCGCTTGCTCGCTCTCGTGTCTTTCAAGATGGCCCGCGCTCGAGTTGTCAGTCGCGGTCCGATTCTTGGAGTGGATCCAACAAGCGCAAGCGCAAGGCAAGCGGCACGGGGAGGGGAGGGTGCTACGAGAGAACGAGGAGGCGTCGGGCAGCGACCAATGAAGCGCATCGTGATCACTTGGCTTTCACTCCCTTGCTTTGGCATACGGCATCGAGGCCGCTAGCAGCTCTTGACTTCGCATCACACACTTCAGCAAGCGCCAAGTACAGTCGATCGCGAGCCGCTGCTTCCTCCTGCCTGCCCCTCTACTCTGCAACTGCTCCCCTCTTCCTTTCTCACCTCGTCTTCTTCATCGTCCTCGCCTTCTCGCTGCCGTCGCACCACTGCTCGCCATGGTGCGCTCGGTGACCTTCGAGATCCGATGGCACGACACGCAGCCCATCTACAGCTGCTCCTTCCAGCCCATGAATGCCGGGCAGCTGAGGAGGGTGCTGGATTACAACACTGGACAAGGTGAGCCGCAAATCACACCACTCGTGAGATGGAGAAGCCGCTGATAAGACCATCTTGCCTTACCTCTCGCCTCATTACTTCGTGCACACAGCCGCTGGCCTCACGCCTGATCGCACCCTCGATAGCTCTGGCTCCCCTGCTGGGCCGTCGACGAGGACGAGCCAGCGCATTGCTGCACCTATTGATGTCGCCGGTGGACAGAACTGGCGCCTAGCTACTGCGGGTGGTGACAATAATGTCCGGGTGAGTAGCGACCCACAAGACATTAAACCAGATTGATGCCCTGTCAAAAGAGACTGACAACTCTTCGTCTCCCTCACTCGCAGATCTGGCTGGTCAAGCCCAGCATCCCTTCACCCGCAGCAATGGCCAACGCAGCGGCTGCCGGCCTCCCTTCCACGAGCCCTCATCCTCCTCGGGTCGAGTACCTCGCAACCCTCACACGCCACTCCGGCGTGGTCAACTGTGTCCGCTTCTCGCCCTCGGGGGACATGCTCGCAAGTGCAGGTGACGATGGTACCGTGATGCTCTGGGGCCTGACGGATCGCCCAGTTGCCGCAACCTTCGGCGAGCAGCCCGACGACGGCGAGGCCAGCTTCGAAAAGGAGCATTGGCGCCTCATCAGGATGATTCGAGTCTCTCCACAGGAGATTTACGATATGGCTTGGTCGCCCAACGGCGAGTCGCTCATTGTTGGAGGGACTGACTTTGTGGCTAGGATCGTAAACGCGCATGACGGTGAGTGCGGAGGACCAGGTGCTGCTTGACAGCTGAGCCATGAGCTGACATCCTGCTGCTCGGTCTCGTTGCAGGCTCCGTCACTCGAGAGCTCTCCGACCACACACACTACGTTCAAGGCGTTGCCTGGGACCCGCTCAATGACTACTTGGCAACACAGAGCAGCGATCGGTCGGTTCACGTTCACGCGCTCCATCATCACCACAGCAAGGCCTCAGGCTCTTCCTCCTCTACCTCGGGGTACGTCCCGCCCGTCACTCGCAATAGCCGCATGGATGTTCATCGACGCAATGGTAGCGGGCAGTATGGCTGGGAGACTGGCATCAAGCCTCCGATGCGACGAGGCAGCAGTGAGTAAGAGTGAGGGCGGCGGATAGCTACTCTACGGCGTGATGCTGACCTTCACCGCTCCTTTGCATCCTCCGTCAGGCCACCATAGTCATATGGACAGCAGCGATGCCGAGGCAGACGGGGGCAGCTCCGCAGTAGTATCAGGCCACGCAGCGGGCGAAGCCAGCGGTTCCTCCAGCAAACGACGTGAAGGGAGCTTCACCGCGGTGCGCGGTCGAACCGCCCGCAGCCATACTCCCATGGAGCCTCCCGTCATTAGCACCCCACACCTGACCCATAACATCGCTCGCGCCGCCACACCCACTCCTGCTCCCTCGGTACCTCAAAGCCCGGCATTCAGCACCGCCAGCGTTAGCGCAAGCACAAGCGCTCATCCGATGAATCCACCTCAGAAGACGCCCAGCCGTCGATCCAGCTTCAGTGGGTCGCAAGTTGACGTGGCCACCTCTCCGCCAACGAGCATCGCCTCCTTGGCGCACCATGCAGGTGTCGGACACTCGGGATCGGCAGCTTCGATCTACAAGGCCGCCGTCGCTGCTGCTGGACATGACTCCTCCTCGACTTCAGCAACTGCGACGCCGGGCCCCGGCTCACACGCAATGGTCCCCGCCCCCTCCTCATCATCACGTCGCTCCGCCTCACGTCCACGAAGTATCCGTTCCCCCTCTCCCGCGCCTCTGCCTGCCATTCGCCCCCCGCCTTCCCCTCGTCAACGTATCCAGGCAGCACAACAACTGGCTAGCAGCTCCAACGGCCTAGGCGGTACTGGAGGAGGAGGATCGCTCCTCCAAACAGGGATGCGCCTCTACGGCGACGAGACGTTCAGTGGCTTTTTCCGCCGACTCAGCTTCAGTCCCGATGGGGCATTGCTTGTTACGCCGAGCGGTATCTTCGAAGCCCCTTCGCCTGCGAGCCCGCTGGCACCTTCGCCTGGCAAATCGCCCGTGGGCTCTTCTTCCCAGTCCCAAACCGCCTCGCAGCAGCAGCAGCAGCAGCAACAAGGCCCGCGAAGCACCGTCTATCTCTACGGACGCGCCAATCTCATGCGCAGCAATGCACCCCTCGCGCATCTGCCTGGGCACAAGACTGCCACGCTGGTGGTACGCTTCTCACCCATCCTGTACGAACTGCGTCGCTCCAACATCTCGGCATTTGCCCGCGCGGAGGATGGAGGAGGCATTGCGCCTCATCCCAACATCCCTCTGGAGGCGGGAAAGCAGAAGAGTGTGAATCTGAATTTGGATGCGGCCGAGGACGCAGCGGCAGGGGCTGCGGAGAGCGCCAGTAGCAGCAGGAACACCAGCGGCAGCTCGAGCACTACACGACCCACGCGCACAGCAGCTCAAGCCGCCAATTCCTCCTCGCAACCTCCCTCCACCCCTTCATCCCAGCCCCTCGGGCCCCCACCTCCAAGCATGATCGGACTCCCCTACCGAATGGTCTTCGCCGTCGCGACGCACGACGTCGTCTGGATCTACGACACGCAGCAGGGTGGTCCGCTCTGCTGTTTCAGTAACATGCATTACGCTGCTTTCACAGACTTGAGCTGGAGTCCAGACGGGCAAACACTGGTCATGGCAAGCAGTGATGGGTATTGCTCTGTGGCTGTGTTCGAGTATGGGGAGCTGGGACGAGTCTACTCGTACGGAGGACAACCTAGCCTCACGGCGGCGGGCGCCAGTGCGGGGAGTTCGTCAGCGGCTAGTGGGAGTAGCGGTTCCACCGTCACGACGTTGCAGACGAAGAAGCGACCAGCACCACCTCAGTCTCTCACGGCCACGCCTGTCGCCTCGGGATCAGGATCGGCAGGAGTAGGAGCGGACGCCGCACCTGCCACGCCCTCTTCGTCAGCCTCGATCATATCCTCGTCGCCCGCTTTGGGCATCACGGGTCTTTCGGCAACGAAGGAAGCAACGGTAGCGCCTGTCCCGGCAAGCAACGCCTCATCGGACGTGGAGAGCAAGCCCAGCGTCGAAGAGAAGATAGCACCCGCAGCATCGGGAGCAAGTGGCGAAAGCGCTCCGGACGCGTCGAAGAAGAAGCGAAGGATCCAGCCCACCTTGCTACCTCCCTCGTAAGTACTTCAACAACACACATCAGATGGATCAAGGGGTACTGCTTTCATTTCACTCTGGCGCCCTCTGTCATGGCTTCTCACGCCGCATTGCCTCGTCTTCATCCTTGTTCCTGGTACGATCCGCCATTCTCTCCTCTCACGACCTCAGCATCAATACTCCCCTTGTCGAGCCTGCACCGTGCTCCCTTTCTTTCCATAATCATTCTAGCTCTAGCGTTGCTTTCCTCCGGGCATTCAGCCTTGATTCATATGGCGCTTCGCTCCCTTTTCTTCGATGATGGTTGCGGTCGCGGATGGCGTAGAACGACCCAGCTAGGCGTACTCGTGACTTCAAGCTGTGTCTTCTGCCACCTGGCTCTTTTGATCATCTGACAACGGAGAGTAGCTGCCGCTGTTGAGGCGGGTGGCTTCTCCCTCGTCATTATGAAAGCGATCGACAGGTTGGGCCATGTCCCGTACGATGTGACCATCGATGCGCTTACTTGCAGCGATAGAATCACACTTGGCAGGTCTTCATGACTTGGCTCCCTTCTGCGCATCACCCGAACTCTTCTCGCTCTCATCCTTGGTGGTCGCCGCTGCTGTAGGCTTGCTGGCCTCTCCAGCCTTCTGCTGTTCTGACTGCGGGTTCTTCTTCTTCCTGACAATGCCCAGCGCACTACCGTCGCGCTTCCTCTTGCTGGCCTTGCTAGCCGCTGACGAGGATGCCACTGGCTTGGTGGCTGCAGCTGTTGGTGCTGGCGGAGAAGCAGACTTGGCCGTCGAGGCGACTGCGCTGGGGCTACCAGCCAAGGTAGGAGGAGGTGGTGAGGCTTGCTGAGCTTCGGTGGCTCTGCCAGCGGTACTTTATCGTCAGCGATTGTCTCTTCATCATCATCACACGCCACTGCCTCAACCGACTTTCTAAACTCCTCGAGCTCCTTTGCCTCCTCAGCCTTCTTTCGTCTCTCCTCCTCCCTCTTCTCCCTAGCGACGTCTGCAAGGAAGCTACTTTCGCCCTCATCGATCCCTCTGAATTGATTGCTCAACTTCCACTGCTCGTCAAATTTCTCCTGCTTGGCATCCGAATTGGCCTTGAGGCGTTCGTACAAGCTGCGTGGGTCGTACTCCTCTTGTGCTGCCGCTGCCGAAGGGGGTGGCTCCTGGCCGATGCGAGCATAGGCGGCTTTGAGGTCATCTTCGCGCTTCTTTTGAGCGGATGTGAGCTCTGTGCTGGATACGAAGCGCGAGGAGACGGAGGACTCTTTGAAAGGGTTGGACATGCTGGGCAATCTTGGAGTGGAGAGGACGACAAGAAGGAGCAGAGGTACAATCGGACGGAAAGAGAGCTCTTCAGAGCTGTGGTCTGGCATGGGAGGGCGGACTGAGACGCGTGGCGTCGCAGGTGTTGCTTGGAGTCGACTGGATTCAGCTCCGAGTGGGAGAAATCAACAGGGTCAAGGCCGGACAGGGACAGGGGCTCCACCCAGCCTTCAATAGCATCACGCCTTCGCCATCTTCACTCTTCACTTCTCACTCTTTGACGTCGTCATCGTTCCCGCCACGCTCGCTGAGCATTTGTGTTCCGCCCGCCCGCGATGCCCTCCTCATCATCGGCGCCGATCCCGGGGTCGCCGGCCTTGTCAACCACCTCGACACAAATTCTGCCTCCTCACCTGCCTCAACATCTTCGTCCCTCAACGATCGTAACACGCAAAGACCAGATCAGCTCCCTCAACGCCTACGAAGGGCTCCTGACCGCCTCAAAAGCCTACACGCAAGCCCTCCTCGCCCTGTCCACCGCGTCGAATGACTTCGCCTTCGCATTGCAGGACTGCGCGAGGCTCAAGGGCTCACACAAAGTTGGGCCTCAATTGCACGCAGCGAGCGGCTTGGAGTTTCTGGTTGCGTCACACAGCAAGCTGTTGGCCGATGGCTTCTGGAAGGATTTCTCCATCCCCTTGCTAGAAGCTTTTGATTCGCATCGCGCAGCTGTTGCAGAAAGGCAGATGGCGCATGATAGGGTGATGGCGGAGCGTTCGAGGGAGTTGCAGGAGTGTGAGGAGAAGCAATTGAGAGGAGCGGCAAAGAAGAGGGGGAAGGAGAGGGACTTGGGCAGTTTCAGAAAGGCATTGGAAGAGCTGCAGAGGCTGGTCAATGGGCTAGACGAGGAGAGAGCAACGCATTATGTTGACGTGTTGGGTGCAGAGGAGGAGGAGTGGGATAGGGTTGCCAATAGGGTGCGTAGCAAGGCGGGATATCATCTTAATGATTGTTGCGATGCTGACCACGGCATCGCCACGCTCTCGCACAGGTCTCTCACCTCCTGCGTCTTCAAGTCGAAGTACACGAACGCCTCTCTTCGAAACCGCTCAGCGACCCCGTACTTGAACCGATGCTATCGGTTATTCCGGATCCCTTTGGTGCCTACGCCCAGCCAAACGGCGCCTCCTCCTCCTCCGGTGGCGGCCCATCAGGCTCAAGCTCCACCGGCGGCCCCGACCAGATCTTCAGCGTACTGCAACACCCCTCAGACCTTTTAGGCCGCGATGGCAACGACGATGTCCTAACTCCCGCGGGCTTGCTAAGCCCACGAGCACCTGCAACGGGCCTGTCCAGACCGCCGCCTAGCTCGAGCAGCTCGACGAAGCATCGCGACTCGATCGGCAGCGGAGGCGCAATGTCGCCTCGCCTATCCTCAGCCGTAGCACCTGCGCCGGGCGAGGTGTCCTTCGCGGCTTTGGGCCTCACGAGTGCTAGTCACCCGCAGAGCTCAGGCGCGAGCGGGATAGGCTCGCCGTTGTTCGGGAGCGAGGACGGTTCAGAGGATGGGGAGAGGGGGCAAGGGGAAGAGACGATGACGACGAGTAACGACGCCGACCCGACGACGCCCACGCGCAAGTCACACAGCCTCGCAGCTTCCGATCAGAATCGAGCAGGCGGCTCCTTCGTTGCAGGAGGGGCAGGGCTTGGCCGCCGTCTGAGGAAGGCGTTGAGCATCATAGATGATGAAGAGAAGAGTCGCAGGCAAAGCAGTGGAGCGTATGGTGGAAGTCCTGTGCATGCCGAGGAGCGTGAGGAGGGGGCGCAGGACCCTGATGTCAGTGGAGAGCAGAGCGAGGATAAGCACAGCCGGGATGAGTAGGTCAGGCAGCCCGGACGACTCGGCGACAACCTCTTGATGACCGCGACGACGATCTTGTTGTACCATTTCTTTGACTATCGTTACATTACGTCGATCTTCGATCAGCATGTGCGAAATGCGGCTGCCACTTGACTACCTCACATGCATCGCAAGATGCCCGGCGACCTCTTCTGACCCAGACAATCAACGCGACGCGCTCGAGGGACTCGGCGCCCTTTCATCTCACCAATTCGGGCAGCACGCCCCCCTTTCACCGAGCCTGAGTTGACGACTGAGCGCGCCTTCGCTAGATTCCTCGCGTTCTGCCGTCTTGGCCGACGAGGAAGAGGGGCAGGCTCGTACGTGCGTGCTTCGTACATCCTGGGTCGTCAATATGCGTGTCCCGGCACCCATCGCATGGCGCTCGGCGCCTGCCCGCTGCTCCTCCCCGCACCCTCTTCTCCGCCTTGGCGTCGCCTGCCTGCCCGCGCGCCCGCCAGATGTGGAAAGCTTTCTCTGTCATCGGAGCTGCATGAGCCCTTGACTCGGGACAACGACGAGATGCACAGAAAGACAGGGCGGGACGCCGTGCGATTGGGTTTTGCGCTCGGGCCTCTTCTTAGTTCACTCGACGACAACCTAAGTTCGGTATTCGAAGTCGTCGTTGCTTCTTCGAACACGAACAAGGACGAGACGGGATCCTGCTTCTTGCTCTTCGAGAGGTGTTGTTGGTGGTACCAGTAGAGGAGCGAGCAAGGTCATGGCGGGCTGTGCTGAGCTGTTGGTCCAGGAGATGCGCCCCGCCAGTCGTCGCCTCGCCTAACGTCGCTGGACATCTCTCTCTCGGAGGCTGCCAGCTGCTGCCTCCGCCGCCGTTTGAATGCTCGCCTAACAAGAATGATGCCTTCCTCACTCGTTCTCTCTCCTTGCACGGGTATCATGGAATGCGCCGAGGGGACAGCGGCACCCGCGGCCAACGGCAACGGCACCACCCCTCACCCAGCTCGCCAGCCGGCCAGAGGCGTGCGTGGGCCTGCCTCGCTTCAATCGTGCTTCAACTCCAACACTTGATCGTGAGGCAGCTCAACTGTGTCATCGGCACAGGAGACGGACAGGTTGACGGGACGCAGCCAACACTTAGCCGTTGTGTGCTCGAGCGTCACGCTTGCTTGCCGTCGGCGGCGGCGAAAGATGAATGGATGGGTGAATGGTGCCTTGGCGAGCGACTGCCTTAAGCTCGCTCAACACCTGCTTCTCTACCAACCCTCCTTACCATCACTATCGATACCACTAGCATCTTCTCCTTCGTTGTGACCCATCGTCGCATCGTCATTGTACGCTTGCCACTCTCTCTCAGAGTTCTACCTCTCTTACATCCGGAAAGCAGCCGCTAGCGCTAGCACCCCTTCCTCCGGCGGCACATAACCACACACTGGTGAGTACCACAGTAGCCGTGCAGCATCACCCCCTACCACTCTCTCTGTGTCTTGGCCCTGAGTTGTCGCCGAACCCCTGTTCTTGCCGGTCAATTCGCCGTTCATTGCTGGGACGAGCTGTCAGACGTCAGCGTCGAAGCTAAGCTGCCCTTGGCGGGGGCTGGCACTGCCTTGTTCTCGCCGTCCGCGGGGTTGGCGTCAGGAGACCTTCTACCTCCTCGCGCACATCACATCTTCCTTGTCCCGCTCTTGGCTCACATCACTTCTATCCCCTTGTTCTCCCCTTCGTCATGACTTGTCTTCGCTTCCAACAGTCCCTCACTCGGCCTACCTTTTCAGAGCACCTCTCACCGCCAACATGCTCAAGAACCTTTGCCAACTCCTCACCGTAGCACTCGCCATCGCAGCATCGTCTGGCACTGGTGCCGACGGTCGCAGCGTTTCTCGTCGCTCAACTGCAGTCGATCACGAGGGCGAGACGCTCTTCATCTCGCGCAATGTCACCTCTGGCGAGCTCGACATCCCTTCGGTAGTCGATGAGCGCGGAGAGCCCCTCGATCAGCCTCGCCTCGTTCTTCCTCGAGCTGGCGGCTGGAACTACGGCTCGCAGAAGGTCCGTGGAGTCAATATTGGTGGCTGGCTCGTCTCGGAGCCCTTCATCAAGCCCTCTCTCTACGACAACACCAATGACAACCGCGTCGTTGATGAGTACACCATGGGCCAGTACAAGGGCGTGAACGACGCCTGCTCCAGGCTGCAGAGCCACTGGGCTTCGTGGATCACCGCAGACGACTTCCGTCAGATCAAAGCTGCAAACCTCAACCACGTCAGGATCCCCATCGGCTACTGGGCCTTTGATGACAAGCATGCGACCTACTGCAAGTCCAACCAGTTCGACTACTTGACTAGGGCTGTCGGTTGGGCTCGCGACAATGGCCTCAAGGTCATGATCGACCTGCACGGAGCTCCCTTCAGCCAAAACGTGAGTGAACCCAAAGCACGGCTTGAAGCTGTACGACTCTGACGCTGACGCTCACTCTGCCTCCACGCCTCTTTCCCCCCTCGCTCGCAGGGCTTCGACAACAGCGGTCACCGCGGCAGCGCCAACTGGTTCAACAACAAGGACTACGCCAACCGCGCCAAGGCCGCTATCACGGCGATCGCTAAGCGCTTCACTACTTCAGAGTACGCCGACACTGTGACTTCAATTGAGCTGCTCAATGAGCCCCTCACCACCAATGGCGACTCCGGTCAGAGGCTGCAATTCGCCAAGGACTACGCCTCCGACGCCTACTACGCCGTACGATACGCCCAGGGCTCCAACCCTACGAGCGTCAACGTCGCCTTCCAGGAGGGCTTCCAGAACCTCAACGTCTACGACAACTTCATGCGTCCGCCCAACTTCCAGAATGTCCTCCTTGACCACCACATCTACTCGATCTTTAACGAGAACATCTACCTGAGCCACAAGGATCGCCTGCAATACTACTGCAATCAGCGCGGGGATATCTCGTCGGCCAATGGAAAGCACTACCTTGTCACGGGCGAGTGGACCACTAGCCCCACTGACTGCACTCGCTACCTCAACGGCCGCGGAATAGGGTCGCGCTATGATGGGAGCTACTCTGGCTTCAACTCGCAGGGGTCGTGCAAGGGCAAGACAGGTTCGGGATCAAGCTTCAGCTCGACGTTCAAGTCTCAGCTGAAGGACTTGTTCGACACGCAGAGGAACGTCTACGAGAAGAGCGGGTCAGGGTGGATCTTCTGGACTTGGAAGACGGAGAGCGCCGATGAGTGGTCTTACCAGGCTGGGCTCAAGTACGGTTGGATCACGCGCAACCTCGACTCGGCGGGCAACGTCAAGTGCTGAGCGCAATCGAGGAGCGATAGTGACCATTGAGCGTGCTGCTGCCGCCTACGAGCGGTATTGTGTATATTCTCTTCTCTCTTTCTTGATGGCTCGGAGCCGTATCAACCATCTCATCTTAATGTGCAAGCAATGAATATCTTGACGATTACACGCAGCGTGCCCTTGATGAGCGAGAGGTCTGGGCATAGAACGTGACAAGTCGACGACGTGTAGGGCGTGGGCCTATGGACTGATGAGCTTGAGCGGCCGGTCGTCGTGGCCATTGGTTGCGCCGTCGTCGTGGCATGCTCGCGTGGCCTGGACACGGCGGCCGTCTTCGTGGCTGCTCCACGTCGACACTGCGTGTCCTTGGCCAGCACAGCGGGCTCGAGCGCCCTCTTTCCGCGCGCCCCTTGCGCCTGCAAGGCTGCGAGACTGGCGAATAAGACGGCGTGAGCTTCGTTCGTCTTCTTCTCCTCCTTGCCAACCAACACCATCCCCTCTTCAAGGTAATCAAGATGGCCTCGTCGATGGCTCGTCGCTCCTCGCGAGCAGCATCAGCAGCATCAGCAAGACCGCGATCCTCAACAGCACGACTCACCTCGTCGCTGTCCCCGCTCAACATCCTCTTTGCCATCCTCGCCCTCTTCGCCTTCGCATCAACCTTCGCACCCGCTGGCAATGCTGGCGGCTTTGGTGTCGCAGCTCAGGAGAAGCGAAGCGAGTATGGAACTGTCATTGGTATCGACTTGGGTACAACGTGAGTGCGCGCGCCTCCACGCCAACGCAAATTTCATGCTGCGATGCGAGTCCTAGTCGCTGATTCTTGACCCAAATGCCTTCTCGAACCCTTCTCGCTCAGCTACTCTTGCGTCGGTGTTCAGCGTCAAGGACGAGTAGAGATCATCACCAACGACCAAGGAAACCGTATCACCCCTTCGTATGTCGCCTTCACCCCCGAAGACGAGCGCTTGATTGGAGATGCCGCCAAGAACCAAGCTGCGCAGAACCCCGAGAACACCATCTTCGATGCCAAGCGTCTCATCGGCCGCAAGTGGGGAGACTCTGACGTCAAGAAGGACGCAAAGAGCTTGCCCTTCCAGCTCGTTGAGAAGGCAGGCAAGCCCGCCATCAAGGTCAACGTCCGTGGCTCTGACCGCGTATTCACCCCCGAGGAAGTCTCAGCCATGATTCTTCAAAAGATGAAGGAGACCGCCGAGGCTTACCTGGGCCACAAGGTCACCCACGCCGTTGTCACCGTCCCCGCCTACTTCAACGACGCTCAACGTACCGCCACCAAGGATGCAGGCACCATCGCCGGTCTCACCGTGCTCCGAATCGTCAACGAGCCTACGGCCGCCGCCATCGCCTACGGTCTCGACAAGAAGGGCGAGGCTCAGATCATCGTCTACGACCTGGGAGGAGGAACATTCGATGTGTCGCTCCTCTCCATTGAAGACGGTGTCTTCGAGGTCTTGGCCACGGCTGGTGACACTCACTTGGGTGGTGAGGACTTCGACAACCGCGTCTCCGACTACATGCTCAAGCAGTTCAAGAAGAAGGAGAACCTTGACGCCTCGGTCAACAAGCGCTCCGTCGGCAAGCTGCGTCGTGAAGTCGAGCGAGCCAAGCGCACCCTCTCGAGCCAGATGTCGACCAAGATTGAGATTGAGAACTTCTTCGAGGGCAAGGACCTCGGTGAGACGCTCACCCGTGCCAAGTTCGAAGAGCTCAACGCCGACCTCTTCCGCAAGACGATGAAGCCCGTCGAGCAGGTCCTCAAGGATGCCGGCGTCAAGAAGGAGGACATCGATGACGTTGTGCTCGTCGGCGGTTCCACCCGTATCCCCAAGGTTCAGCAGCTCCTCAAGGACTTCTTCGATGGCAAGGAGCCTTCCAAGGGAATCAACCCGGACGAAGCCGTCGCATGGGGAGCCGCCGTCCAGGGTGGTGTCCTTGCCGGCGAGGAGGGATCAGAGGGTCTCCTCCTCATCGACGTCAACCCCCTCACTCTCGGTATCGAGACCACGGGCGGTGTCATGACCAAGCTCATCCCCCGCAACACCGTCGTTCCTACCAAGAAGTCGCAAATCTTCTCTACTGCCGCCGACAACCAGAACACGGTCCTCATCCAGGTCTACGAGGGCGAGCGCTCCATGACCAAGGACTGCAACCTGCTCGGCAAGTTCGAGCTGACCAACATTCCCCCTGCTCCTCGCGGCGTGCCTCAAATTGAGGTCACCTTCGAGCTCGATGCCAACGGAATTATGAAGGTCATGGCCGCAGACAAGGGCACGGGCAAGTCCGAGTCCATCACGATCACCAACGACAAGGGCCGTCTTAGCCCCGAGGAGATCGACCGCATGGTCAAGGAGGCCGAGGAGTTTGCTGAGCAAGACGAGGCCGTTCGCAAGAAGGTCGAAGTCGTCAACCAGTACCAGTCCTTCATCTCGTCGCTGCAGGCTCAGCTGAGCGACAAGGAGGGACTCGGAGGCAAGCTGGACAAGGACGACAAGGAGACGATTCGTCAGGCGCTCAAGGACGGTACCACTTGGCTGGAGGACAATGCCGAGGCGGAAGCGAGTGACATTGAAGAGCAGCTGAGCGAACTGCAGGCCACCGTTGCGCCCATCACCGCCAAGGTGTACTCGGGCGGTGACGCTGGTGGTTCGTCGAGCGGCGGCGACGACGAGCCGCTGTACGGTCACCACGACGAGCTCTAAGCGCGTCCAGACAAGTAGCATCTCAGTGCAGGGTCAAGGGAGCGACATATCCCCTCGTCTGCTCTCCTTTGCATCTCTTCTTCTCTATCCTCACTTCCTTACACGCCGGTGCTTTCAGAAGCTCAAAATGAAAGATTGAAATTGCTCTAATCTAGCTCGAGTATGCGACTGCTTTCCCTCTTCCCGTACCGGCCCACGCTACTGTCCCCTGTTCCTGTCCCCCACCAGGCCGAGACCAAAGAGGCTGCCGAACTTGCCTCCAGCACCCCCAAATACGCTCCTCGCTCCTACGCCCAGTCCGCCGCCAGATGTCGGTGCGCCATCCCCTCCTGTCGACGAAAGAGGTGGGGAGAAGAGACCAGTCCTCGCCTGGTCCACAGAGCCCGTCGCGCTCATCTGCGCCCCAGTGGCGGTCGCATAAGACGATGCTGTGTCGCCGGGCACGTTGAGCGGTGCAAAGTCCAGGGCAGGCGGAGGGGTGACTAACGCACCAGGTGGGGGCGGGTCCATCTCCAGCGTGGAAAGCAATGTAGCCAATCCAGCAGGGGTGGGCCTGTCGTCTCTTCCTGCCACACTCTCGCTCCCTGTAGCTTTCGCCGCAACCGCTGCATCGACAAGTGCAAAGAAGCGGTCCACAAGCGCATCGCTCAACCTCGCGCCGGCTGTACCCCCTCCTCCAGCGCCAGGGGCATTGCCACATTTTAGGTCGATGGCCTTCTGCAGGTTCGCCAGGCTCGCCAAACCACTTTCCGGCCCAGCATCCCCTGGAGCCCCAGTGAGATCGACGGCGCAAAGACGGACATACTCGCTGAGGAAGGCTTCTTCTCTCAGCTCGCCCTTCTGACTGGTGGCATCACCTTCATCGAGCGGTACGAGCATGAGCCGCAGAAGAGCTTCGACGCGTCCGACGTTGCGTTCTACATGCCTTGCGTAGCCGAGAGCTGACGCGGATGACTGCTCGCTCGGCGTGTGTTGAGGTAGCTCGAGGAGGGTGGCCTTGATCTCGTAGAGGTCTACTAGCAGCTGTTCGATGGCTGGGCGGGAGCGGCCAAGTGAGGTCGGTTGCTGCCCCGGCGTGGAAGGCCGCTGCAGCAGAAGTCGCACAAGCGCGTGAGTCCACTTGAGCAGCACGACGTGGGCGGTTCTGTCGCACCACGAACGGACATAGCGCTTGTTCTCGACGTCCTGCCTGACGACGACCGCAACCGACTCGAGAGAGGTGCGCACCTCGTCTACGTAGCTGCTCTTCCCATGTACTTGCGTGAGGGACAGCCAGGGCTGCACATTACCGCTTCCTCCAGCTGCGGCGTCAAGTCCAGCTGTATTCGCGCCGCTCGAGCCGCTCCCCCCACCTCCGCGCATCATCTTGTGCGGTATGCCCGGCTCAACAGCCATCTCTCCCTCCCTCGTGAGCACCGTAACCGCCGCCGCCACAATGGCCTCGAACACCTCCCTGTCCGGCTCAAGTGTGACTTGCTCTTTGTATTCCTCGTGGATTTTTGCCTTCAGCCTCTGCTCGAGCTGCGTGCACGTATTGGCACAATAATCCGCTGTGTTCAACACCAAGCACCAGCGCTGTAGATCCTGCACGCTTGTGCGCGTGTCAGTTGAGAGGGAGGTGGAGCGTCTCCCGTCCGGCCGGGGAGGACGGGCAGAGAGTAGTGCAGCACGCAGGACGTCTTCTCCGTATGCGCGTAGGTAGCGGCGGAACACGGTGATAAGGTCGCGAAAGGCGGAGCGATTCGTCAAGCGGGAGCATTGCTCGAGAGATTGGCGGTAGAAGTAGAAAAGCTCAGTACTGGAGGGGAGGACGGTAGGGTGGGACCCCGGAGAAGAGGCTGGAGGAGGACCACCGGCATTGTTTGTGATGTCGGCCTGGGAGGGGAGTGTCGTCCCTTGGCGGCGATAATTAGCCATGAGCTCTGCGAGGGCCTTGTCCTGCGCCTCGACAAAGAGACCCAGATAGGGCTCAAAGACGGACGAGATGTTCTCTGCCGCCGTAGCAGCCGCTGCAGGTGCAATAGTGATTCCGCTCGGTCCAGCCGCCGTGACTGGTCTCGGATTAGCCGCATAGATCTGGCTGAATGGCACTCCACCGAATCGTTTACTAGCTTGGGCCTCGTACTCCATGGTAGCCTGCAGAGCCTCGAGCAACGTTGTTACCTGAAGCTTGGGCCTCTCCCTGATCAGTGCGCTTTTGATATCCTCGCGCGTGATGTCCGCAAATCGGGCAGTAAGCGCCTTTGCTGCTTGCCATCCCTCGAGGAAGCCACCCGAGTGCTCCTCGTCATGCTGCTTGACAACGCGACGGAACCATGCGAAGCGACGAGAGACGTTGTCTAGTTGACCGGCTTCGTCTGTTGCGCGGAAGATGCGGCGATACTCTCGTAGTTGAAGGGCACAGTACCAGTCCAACAAGGCGTTGACGGCATCTGATCCTATGGCGTCGAGAGCAAGAGCTGCGTCCGGTACAGCGGTGCTGCGGATGGGAGTCGTGGAGCCAGCTTCTTGGAGGAAGCTGAGGGAGGAGCGCGGAAAGTGCATTGACTGGTCAGCCTCCAATGCTCACATTGGTTCCTAAGCCAGCGATTCTGGCACTCACAACTTCTCGTACTCCTCCATTGCTGCCGTCTTTAGCCGCTGCTGAGCGTCAGCGATGCGTCTTGAGGTGGTCGCAACTCGCTCTACGGCCATAAACGTTTTGAAGGAAGTCTGCAACGCCTTTACCGCATCGAGTGATTGCGCTGCTTCTCTGAGGTTGCGCTCATCTGTCAAGCTTTGAAGTTGAATGGCTCCGGACTCTAATGGGGCGAGACAGTATGCGTCAGTATCCTGATCAAGCCCTAGAGATCTCTCTCTTGGCCTGAACACTGACCCAACATCTGGAGCCTCCTCAAAGTCGTCATGCTAGCCACTAGATTGTTCTTGGCCGTATCTAGGGACCGGATATCCCCCGTGATATCCTTCACCGTCTTCTCACTGGACGTTGCTTTGGTTCTGATCATCTCGAGGCGCTCAAAGAGATCCCTCATCTGCGCGTGCACCTCGCCCGACGGTCCCAACTTTGGCGACGCCTGTTGGCGCTGCACCTCTTGTACCAAGGCATCAATCTCCTCGTCTAGAGTGGACAATTGTTCCCTCATGCGAGCGTGAGTGCGCTGTATTGATGTTGACGAAAGGCATTGCGGCGAGTGGAATTGACGGGCGAGTTGGGCAGTGAGAGATTCGGGATGAGAGGAGGAGGAGGAAGGATCGCCCGTCTTCTGCTGGCCATCGGGGCCATCGGGGCCATCGAGGACATTGGCTATGCTGAGGGCCAATCCCGGTGGCAGCGTCGTCGCAGCAGTGGACGATGAAGCTCCCTCGTTGCTGCCGCTGACAGCCATCCTCGTGGGTGTAAATCAAGTGTTGGAGCTTGAAGTGACTTTAGCCAAGTCGTCCTTTGTCTTCCCGTCTTGTCCGTCGTCGCCGTCGTCGTCGAGTCGACGCCCGCCGATGCGTGGCTCGTGCACGCTTGGACCGTCATGGGCCCCGCACGTTTAAGATTGAGCCCCTTGACTCAGCACCAACAACACCATCTCCGTTTCGTCCGGCCGTCTCTGAGACCTCGACCTCTCACCCAATGGGACAGTAGACGGCTGTGAGCTTCGTGGCAGTCATTGATGCTTCGACATGACGTCTCAAGAAGCAATGGTAGCCGGCCCGGCGGCAGCAGCAACCGGTCCATCAACGATGTCATCGCCTGCTCCCAACCTCTCCATCCACGGACCCGCCCTATCCGGTTGGCAATTCCACCAGTCTCACGGCCAAGTCACCGTCGTCTTCTACGTAGCCCTGTCCGCGAGAGATGAAGACCTTGACGTCCTCATCGCTTCAGATCACGTCGTTGCTGGAATTCGAGGCTACCCGCCAGTCCTCAAGGCCAGTCTGTATGCCCGCATCGATCCATCCGCGTCGTCTTGGCAGCTTGAGCGCAACCAGCGATCCACGTCGAGACGGGCACATCGCTCAGGCAGTCGATCGCGCAGGCAGACAAGTGGTAGTGGGCATGACGATACGAGCTCTAGTGAGGGTCGCGACCCAACCTCTGTTGCTTCATCTTCATCCTCGATGTCGCCGCCGCAGACCCGCCAGAGGACAGGCCAGAACAGCAGCAGTGGCACCGCAAGTACAGGCACACAAGCCCGTTCCACAGCTGGCTCGTCTACGGGTCGCTCAGCTTCGCGGTCCGGCTCAACAAGCAGCTACGAGCTACTAGGCAATAGCCGGGCGTCGTTGCCGCCGAGACCGCCTTCTCCTACCCCCAGCACCGGCAGCGGCGTTATCATCGACGATGCTCAGAGCCACGACAGAAGTGAGCCAGCTTCATCAGCTGCAGGAGTCACCGATAGCACTGTTGCCCCAGCTTCAGGCCCAGCCTCGAGCCCTTCCTCACCGTCATCACCTCGCTCCCCTCACTCAGTCGCCAGCAGGATTTCAACAGGCCCGTCTACGTCCTCATCAGACCCCGAGGAAATCTTTGCTCCCCTCAGCCTGGAGGGCAGCGTGCATTTCGGCACGGCTGCCTCGTCTGGGAGCGGAAGGCCGAGCAGTCATGATGGCGATGATGATGCGATGCATGCTAGACTGGTCACAGTGCACTTGACGAAGGTCAGAAAGAGCAGCGATAGAACGCTCAATTTCGAACATGAGCTGACTTCTGGATGTTTACCCGCTCCCAGATCGATGTAGGCATGTGGCCCAGCCTCATCTCAGGCCCTGCTCCCTTATCCCCAGAGCATGCTCGCGGCAGCGTCGCGATACCCTCGGCCAACGCGGGTGGCAGCGAAAGGCGACGATCCTCTGACTCAAGTGAAGAAGGCGCGATGTTTGGCAGCTCGCCCAGATCTGCCATCTCGTCATCACTGGACAGCGATACGGGCGCCGGAGGTAGCTGGCAGCGTCGAGGACGCTCTGGTACACGGATGTCAGCTGCAGAGAGCACTCTCAGCTTGCACAGCGATGATTCGCATACCGTGTTGGGCTACGGGACCTCTCCAAGATCCATGACCACCGCGACTGATCAGCAGCGCGCCCGCAGAGGAGCTGGCGGTCAAGATGAGGAATCGGAGGGCGAAGCTGCCAGCACTCAAGAAGAGGACGCCCGCTTCAACATGGATCCCGTCTCTCTCGTCCTCATCGGTCTACAGGCTCGCGCCTCAATGACCGCACCACCACCACCCGGAGGCTGGGATGACGGCTTTGAGTACTTTGTACGAAGCTGGCGGACGGCTGATCTGCCTACGGCTACTCGACTTCTGGTACAGGATTATCTACCCTTGCCCTTCAGAGAGACGCGGGAGGAGGAAGAGAGGGCAGAAGATGATCCGCCCACAGCACCACCGCGTATGGTGGCAGCGCTGGGCGGCCGCAAGGCTCTGGCTAGGCTCTACGTCTCGTACGCACGGCTGAGCCTCACGAGCGTCGCCGGAGGGAACGCAAGCCTCTCTGGAACAGGGGGCCTAGGCAAAACAGGCGGAGCTACCACCTCAACCTCAGGTGGTGCGACCCTCCTCTTTCCTTCCGGGTCAGGACACTGCCGTGATCCTTATACGACTTATGCACCAGCGCGCTACTCTCGCGCGCAGAGCGGCGGCGCAGCTCACTCGCCTCCGCCTCCCATCTTCTCATCTCCCTCATCCGCCAACTCGCCACCTCTTCACTCTCCGCCCATGGTCCCCTACGTGAATATGAGCGAAGCACAGCGGGTTGTGCAGCAAGGCCCTCTCCCGTACCTGAGCGAGGCGCTCAGATTGGACGCTGGCATTGGAATCGAAGCAAGCGAGTGGGCGGAGGCGGGCCAAATTGCCCAGATGGCAGCGCTCGAGGTAGAGGCGGAGCGTGCTGCGGACGAGGCAATGGAGGAACAAGACGTGGACGAAGAAGATGGAGGAGGCTTCTTTGCCCTCCCTGGTACCCGTGGGAACAGGAGGCGACGTGGCGCTTCACCCTCAGCAGCCGGCTCAGGGCGACGCTCCCGAGAGGAGGCGAGGAGCAAACGGCCGCACAAAGCCCGTCGCTCAGCTGCGGCTGGCGAGGGCGAAGGAAAAGATCCGCGCCGCAAAGCGAGGCGAGGCAATGCGACTGCTGCTGCAGGAAAGGGCGCTGGCGACATCCTCGACGAGAATGGCTTCGTCGTCAACGTGCTGAGCGGCGCGGCGCTGGTTTCCTTTGTCGTTGCAGGGTCTGTAGCAGTGCTGGGATGGTGGAAGAGGGGGCCGGGCGCGGCGAGTGCTGGGTCGTAAGGGCTGAGGTGTTGGTAGCGGCAACAGCAGTATCGGACATCTCTCTTTTATCGAATACCAGGATATATGCATTCTCTCACTCGCTCCCCTCGCCATCGTCCCTGTCCTCCCACTGGTTCTTTATGCCTCTGCGTACCACTGGGCCTGCGCGACCATCCAGACCAGACTTCCTCCGGCCACAAAAAAGGGACTAGCACTTCCCGCCTTCTTGACGTCGATATTTCCGTACAGCGCCGCCTCGCTGCCGAAATGCACCAGCGCCAGGATGAAAGTCGCAGCGCACAGGGCGTAGACTGGCGTGTTCTTCGGCTGGTAGGCGCAAGCGAATCGTACAAGGGCTGAAAGGATATTCCATGTTCCAAAGAGCCTTGCTGTGAGGGGCGTGGAGGAGAGAGAGCCTGAAGGGGAGGAGTAGACTTTGTGTGATGGGTTGGCCTTGGTTGTTGCATTCTTGCCCTTGGAGGAAGGTGAGGGGGCGTTGGGCGTCGCGAGATTGACGAGGCCGTTGATCAAGGCAGTACTTGCTACGATCCAGAGCCAGATGGGCAGATAGCCCTGAGATGTCGGTGGCAGGATGGACGAGATCATGTTGGACGCCATTGTATTGGTGAGGTGAGAGTCAAGAAAGAGCTTCGATTGATGGTCCGAGCGGCAAAGCAACGAGGCGGAGGCGGAGACGAGACGGCGGACCGGAACTGGCAGTCCATCGAGCTCGGCGGCTCAAAACTTTTGGCGGCTGCTGCTGCTTCGGAAGGAGGTTGGGCCTCATCTTCCTCGTCCTCTCCACCATCCAGCGCAATGCCACCAAAAGCGGCAACGACTCGTCCGCGCAAAAGGAGAAGGGCAAGGAAAGCTCGCACAGCTGCTGCTGCTGAAAGTGACTCTTCGTCCAGCAGCAGTAGCAGCAGCAGCAGCTCTTCGAGCTCAGATTCCTCAGACGATGAAGAGGACACGAAGAAAGCAGCGGCAGGGTCGGCTGCCGCCGTACGCAGGGCTAAGCTGGCTGCCCTCAATAGCGGCTCTTCCTCCTCGTCATCCTCGTCATCCTCATCAAGTGACAGCTCAGATGACGAAAACCATCAAGCCACCCTTTCGGCAGTTGCATCGTCGTCTCGCCCAAGACGCGCAGCTTCCCCCTCTACGCTCGATGGTCGATCGGACGCCGTCGAGCTCGACAGATCGCTGCGTTCTTCTCTGCATGACGATCCGCATCTGGGAGTCCTCTCGAGCAGGAGCAACGTACAAGCCTTGGCGTCTTCTTCGTCAAACCCTTTGCCTGCGCGCATCACGCAGGAGGCAGCCAGGAGACGCAAGGAGCGTCGTGCTGCGAAAGTGCCTTTGAGGGGTGGGGACATCGTTGGGGCTTCTGATAGAGAGCAGCGAGACGGAGCGAGGGTAGGCGATGCAGAGGAGCAAGATGATCAGGAGGAGCAGCAATACCGCCGTCGCACTCGCGAGGCCTTCGGACAGCTCTGGCTCGAGGCCATGACGAGCGAGTTTGGTGATGAGCTGGACGCGTTGAGACGGGTGAGTGGACGCTGAACCTCGCTTCAAGTTGAGACCCTCCTGCTGACTTGCTTGCCCTTTAATCATGCAGCGCGAGCCCAATCTTACTCTCCCTGGTCCAGATTCAAGGTTGCCATTGCTCATCGATGCCCTCTCAGCGGGGGCGGAGACGTTTGCGTCTGGTCCTCGCAAGGCAACAAGGACTGAGCTCGATGACGACGAAGGAGACGAGGCGGACGAGGTCGGGTTGGTGATGAGGAGAAGGAACAAAGAGGAGCAGCTCAAAGCTGTGCTAGAAGGAAACGGGGATGGGGACGATGAGGAGATGGCTGATGCGTAGCGGGTTAGCGCAGTCGGCCCCCATGTGTACTTGTAGAGGTCGCAATTTGACAGACGCTGCCAGCAGTCGGGCGCGACCAGTGAGACGAATGAAGCGTCATTACACAATGTTACAGTGATCACGTAGTGGTGGTGATGTGGGAGCCAGACGAGGACGAGGGTGCGTTTGCCAAGTCTTGATGATGTGCTTCGTGCCCTCCTCGTCGCAGTCTATATCGTCCATCTCGGCCCTGGTCATGCTAGTGGCCGCTGCCATTCCCTTCCCTCCTCCTCATCGTCGACACGTCCGGCTGACGACGCCTTCCAAGTGGCTGGCCATGCAAGTCCCATATCTGCATCGCTCATCACCTCATTATCAAATGGCTAGCCTCCATGCGGAGCCCGCCTTTGTACCCCTCTGCTGATGCTATCCACGGACTGTCCTCCCATCTACGCCGATGACGCAGTCTGCGGCAACGCCGGCGCTCCTCCTGGGGCAGCTCCTGCCTCTGGGATCATCGGCGCCACCTGCTTGTTGCCCTCTGCCATGAATCTTTGCACCAATGCGCCCACTCCCTCGAAGCATCCCAGGAGGATACCGCACATGATACCTGAGCCTACCGCTGTCTTTGGCCCAGCTGCGAGCGAGAAGGGTGGAGGGCGAGATGAGGACAGTCAGACACCTTGCCCAGCATATCTTTGCCCTCCCTGAAGCCAGCTTTCATCATCGTCCGCTTGGCACTCACATCGAATTGCCAAGCTCCCACCAGTCATAAACCCAGCCATGATAGCGTTCCAACTATCTTCCTTCTGCCTGATCCCCTTGATCGCACAATCGTAGCTCGAGAACATGCCACCCCACACACCGAAGTTGCCTCCCAGTACCGGCGCTCTTGCCTTGATGGCTGCAATGGAGGAAGGCATGCGGAACCCTCGTGGTGCGTTCTTGGCTCCTTTGATGCCGTGCCAGATTGTGCCACCTACCACACCCATGGCGAATGCACCTCCGAAATCGTTGAGGATGACGTAAGGACATGGGTCTCTGTCGTGGGCTGCCATTGTGTGATGTGTAGCCTCGGGGGAAAGTGGGAGGAGGTACGGGAAGAGGGAGAAGGTCTCAAGGAAGGTGAGCGAGGCTTAGCCCGCTGAGACGTGTTCGTGTGAGGTGCCCGCTTTGGCTCGATGCGGAGCGGGGTAGGCGATGGGCTAACGCAGCTGCACTAGCTTATGGTGATGGTGCTGATGTCGCAAGACTAGCCCGTGCTGTGACTATCTCTGAGTGGCGATGATGAAGGCTCGAATTGAATGGCTGCTTGCTTTGTTCCAGGAAAGCCGCCCAATCGTCGATGGCATTGGGCCCACTCCCGCCCTCTGACTTTTGGTCATTTCGAATGCGCGGCTCCGCGCCGGCTCAGCATGACGCCGACGGGCGTCGATGGATCGATAGGCTGATCGCTGCCTGCATACCGTGGCGAGCTCGCAAGCATAGCCTACACAGCATCATGGCCCTCAGACAGAAGCTTTGGACGCATAGGAGGAAGGCTGACTGGCTCTATGTCGCCTTTATGGGTGTGCACTTGCTGGCTTCGGTGCTGGTGGATGGTGAGCATGCGGCGCCTCATCTCGCCCGGCGGCATTGATGCATGCTGATTTGCTTGCTCTGTCTGCTCGCTACCCCTGAAGGCCAATTATTCTATCCTCAGAGCTGCATCCCGGAGGTGCTCGTCAAGACCAAGCAAGACTATCTCAGGCAGAGCAATGACCCTATGGTTGGCAAGCTTGGCCAGCCCGAGGTGGCTTGGTTCTGGATGGCCGTCGTTCTGGAGATGACATGGCAATGCCCCGCTTTCGTCTTGGGCATTGTCGGGCTGGTAAGAGGCGAGTAGACGGCGATGAGCACGAGGTTCAAGCAGGGCTAGCGGCTGATGATTCCTCATGTCTGCGCTCACAGACGATTGGAGAGTGTGGCCCCTCCTAGTTGGGTACAGCTCGCTCGGTACGTATTGCTGCTCGCTATCGCTGGTGTGACCAGGACAGCTGCTTATCATCTGCTCAATTTCCCATCATCGCACACAGCCTTCAGCTCAACCCTCTTTGTCATCTGGCAAGTCATCGCAGGCCCAGACGCTCCCTCTCTCTCGAGCGAGCAGCTGCGCTTCCTCCTCCAGAACTACGTGCCTTTCGCGCTCATGCCCCTCATGATGCTCATAGACCTCACTATCCGCTGCACTGTCGCCCTAGCCTATGCTCAGTGCAAGCTTGCCACGACGATCAGGAGCGACAAGAAGACCTCGTAGATACCAGCGAAGGCATGTGATTACGTAATGACATCTATGTTCAAGCGGCGGCTGGTCCGCGAATATTTTGTGGAATT
Source organism: Jaminaea rosea (assembly GCF_003144245.1). NCBI lineage: Eukaryota > Fungi > Basidiomycota > Exobasidiomycetes > Microstromatales > Jaminaea > Jaminaea rosea. The sequence continues at coordinate 2,291,587 of NW_020289975.1, read as the reverse complement.
GGATTGATTGACTTCTCGGCCCTCTTCATACGACTGCTACCCCTCGAGATGGAAGCAGAGGGTGTTGCAACGACTAGTGAGCCAGCTCAGCCTTCGACCACCGAGTCGCCATCAAAGCGCCGCCTGAGCGACGCTGAAGCCTCTGCGGCCTCTGTCGACCCTGTCGCCGAGCCCTCATCATCCAAGAAGGCCAAAATGGAAGACATCTCAGCCCCCGCCTCAACCAAACAAGAGCCCGCCGCCGACCACATTCTGCCTACAGAGCTCGACGTCGGCATCACCGAGTATGTTTCCCCAGACCTAGCAGCAATTCACGGCGTAATCAAAGACCGCTTCACCGACTTCCAAGTCAGCGAAGTCGCCCCAGACGGGACCGTCTGCCGCATCACCGATCTCGACCCACCCGCGCCTTCTTACGAGGGAGCTGTAGACTTGCGCGAGCAGCTCAGGACCGAGAAAGAGGAGCGTGATGACCCAACCGGAGAGTTGAAGGCCAAGAGGCTCGAGAGGGAGAAGGCGGAAAGGGAAGAGATGAAGGCAAAGAGGCAGGAGGAGCAGGAGAAGAACAGGGAAATGGCTGCCAGGAAGGATGTGGTCTGGGGCGATGAGGATGTGGAGATGGAGATGGAAAGCAAACTTATCGAGCTCGTAGGGCAGAGGGTCAGGGATGAGGTCAAGGCGCTTTGGGAGCAGGGACCCGAGGGATTCGAGAAGCCAGCCGCTCAGCCTCAAGCAGAAGGTGAAGAAGCCGCCCAAGCAGCGACAGAGTCGGTGTCTGCTACACGCGGCAGTGATCGTGGTCGAGGCCGCGGCAGAGGAGGCAGAGGAGGACGTGGCGGTGGTCGAGACAACAAGGACGGTCGACCGCGAGGTGTGGTGCGCGACAATGGCGACACACGCAAGGTCATCACAGATGCTCTGACCAAGGAGACGCGTGGCCAGATCCATCACATCGTTCGCGAGATGTTCAGGGGACGACTTCTCACCGACACAGTTGAGTCCAAGCCTACGGCTGCTCCGAAGCCCAAGAAGGGTGAAGCAGCAGAGATCGACGAGGATGCCCTCATGAACGCAGCCCAGGCACCTGAGCCGGCAGTAGCAGAGGCTGCCACTTCTACTCCAGCGTCATCCATGATTGCGATTCGCTGGAATCCCAGCCCAACAGGCAAGGACCCTCGTCGCCTGGGTCCCTCCCATGCCAATCGTCATCCAGGTGAAGCCGCTTTACCTCCCTACGTTCACTTCCTTCTGCAAAAGACCAACCGCGACTCGCAAGACGCAACCAACATTCTTGCCCGCGCTCTGCAGCTCGGTGGTGGCGGCGGTGCTGGTCCCTCCCTTGCCATGCTGAACAAGGCCGCAAGTAAGGAGCTGACCGTTGCGGGTACGAAAGACAAGCGCGGTGTCACTGTGCAGAGGGTCAGCTTACGCCGCGGCAAGAAGACGGCAGAGGACGTGTGGAAGGCTGCGAATGGGGTTGGGAAAGAGGTGGGAGCTGACGATGGGCCCGGAGGTGGTCGTGGTGGACGTGGAGGGAGAGGAGGACGAGGAGGAAGAGGTCGAGGTGGCGGCAATTTTGGCAATCGCGACGCACCCCGCAAGACGTGCCTCGACGCCGTATCCTCCCGCGGTGACCGAGGAATCCGCATAGCCCACGTCACATACTCAGACCGCCCGCTCTTCCTAGGCGACCTCATGGGCAATCGCTTCAGCATCGTCCTACGCGCCGTCACTTTCCCGGACGAAGTTGTGGTTCACCGGGCCGTTGAAGTGCTACGTACTCGCGGTTTCATCAACTACTACGGGATGCAGCGTTTCGGAACCTCCTCCCTTCCCTCGCACAAGGTGGGTATCCCGCTCATCAAGGGCGATTTCCGAGGGGCGGTGGAGCTGCTACTTGCAGAGAGGCCGGAGGATGTTCCTGAAGCTCGGGTGGCCAAGGCGCACTACCGCCAGGGAGGGGCACAAGCGATGCGCGAGGCTTTCTACACCATGCCCCGCTGGGCCGTCGCCGAGAGGGCGCTGCTGAGCAAGCTGAGTGATGAGGAGCAGCAGAGGGCTAAGCGCGGAGGCGGGGCTGCCGGGGGTCGCGACTGGCATGCTTGCTTTGCGGCTGTGCCCAAGAGCTTAAGGACGATGTACATTCATGCGCACCAGTCTTACATTTGGAACAGGCTTGCGTCGGAGAGGGTTAAGCGGTTCGGGCTCGAAAATGTCGTTGAGGGCGACTACGTTCTCCTCGAGGGAAGCGATGAAGAGGCTGCAGGAGGTGATGGGGACGACAGAGCCGAAGACAACGACGACGACGACGATGCTGCCAACGGCGAGGGCTCAAAGGACGACGGGCAGCCATCAGTCATCGCCCCTGCAAGCAAGCAAACAATCACCGAGCTCCCCAAAGTCAAGATACTCACCGCAGAAGAGGCCGCCTCCGGTCGCTGGACGATCCACGATGTGGTGATCCCATCGTGCGGATACCACGTTCAGCTGCCCGCCAACTCGTGGATGACACCGGTGCACGACGCTCTTCTGAAGGCTGACGGGCTGACCATGGAGCAGCTGACGTCTACCCGCCGCGCACTCGATCTAACGCTCAGGGGCACGTACAGGCGTCTGCTCCATCGACCCAAGAATGTCGAATACGGTTTCATTAAGTACGACGACGCGACGGTCGCCCTCAATCAGAGCGATGAGGATCGTGTTCTCGGCATCGACCCGGCGCCGCCTGCTTTCCCTACTGTCAAGGAGGCCGAGGACGCGTACACCGCCAGTGCAGCCGCAAGCGACAGGGGCGATGGAGAGAGCGTCACTGCATCTGCGCCGTCTCTTGCACTCAAGGTCACCTTCGAGCTTGGAACGGCCGCCTACGCCACGATGGCCTTGCGCGAGCTCACCAAAGTCGACACCTCTTCTGCTCATCAGAAGACGCTCTCCGCCGGCAATGAGCAACAACAGCAGCTACGCGGTGGGAATGGCGGTGGACCTGCTCCTCATGTCAATTGGCTCGGCGTAAGCGTTAGGCGCGGCGAGAAGGTCAACGAGGTTGCGCTAAAGAAGGGGAGCAAGCAGCGTGTCTGGGGAGCAAAGAAGGAGGGGGACGACGGTACGGCAGCAGCAGCAGCTGCAGAGTCCAGCGAGCAGCCTGAAGAGGGCGCAGATGGTCAGACGAGCATCGACGGCAACAAGCCTGGCGTGACGACCACTGTGTCTGATGCATTTCGGCGCGAGATGGAGGCGCTGAAGAGGGGTGAGCGCGGCGAGGCAGGGACGGGAGGTGACGATGGTGATGCGGAGGATGCCATGGCTAACCCGTGATGGCGAACAGAGGGAAGACAGGCTACGGAGCACCATTCATAGCAGCAGACTGTGCAATCAAATAGACTAGCAGACGCGTATCGTGGGTGTACGGCCGCGTGCCCTTTTCGCGCGCGTTATCGCTCGCGTATACTACCACCGCCGCTCATTAGCAAATCCTGCCCTTGCTTTGACAATGCCCTCTGGCCCATCTGCTCCCTGGTCTTTGGCCGCTGCGAGCTTCCTCCTATTCTCTTCGTCTGAGCTTCATCTTGTTTGTCTTGCGCCTGCTCTGCGTGCGGGGACCCCGCACCCGCTCTGCTCTCTGTCTGCTCTCCGTCCCCTCTCCGTGTCTCGACTCGACGACTCGCCTGGCGGACTCCGTGCCGCCCGTGCTTTTCACACGGGACGAGGAGAAATGCAGCAGGCGGGCGGCGCACCACCTGTTGCGCTCGCTATTGATCAGCAAGGCAGACTCAGCCAGTGCCATCGACCGGCGTTCGGCAAGAGAGAGAGTAGCGCGACAAGAGTAAGCGCAGTCCGGACTCCTCGAATCCGGAGCAACACCACCCACCAAAGCCAGGTGGCCAGTCTCCCCCTTTGCCCTCGCTCGTAACTTCCTCTCTTCCTTCCTCTCAACTCCCCCCACCACCACCACCACCGGTGCTAGCAACCCTCCCCTCCCCTCGTAGCTTGCATCTCATTGACCTAACCCCCTCTACTATACACTTAACAATCGCCGCCGCTTACATACCCTCTATCCAGCGCTTTTATTCTCTCGCCCACGATGTCGTCCCCCCAAGCACAGCAGCAACAGGCTGGCACGTTTAAGCAGATCGACGCTGCAGAGGTTGCCAAGCACAACCAGAAGGGCAACCTCTGGATCGTCGTCGACTCGCTCATCTACGACCTCTCCAAGTTCGCAGCTCTGTGAGTAGCCGCCCATCAGCGGTGGGTGGCAACGAGCTCTGCGCAGCATACTGACAAGCCTACATCTACTCCTACCGACGCTTTGCTCGCTCGTAGCCACCCTGGAGGTGAGGCTGTCTTGTACGACGAGGAGATTGCCGGCCAAGACGCCACTGAGACCTTCTTTGGTCTCCACCGACATGAGGTCCTCCTGCGCCCCCAGTACAAGCGTCTGATCATCGGTCAGGTTGCTGGTGAGGAGCAGCAGATTATTGTAAGTTTGCGTGCTGACGATGGCGACAACGAAACTGTGGCAAAAACATATCTGACATCTTTTCTTGCCCACGCATTCAGCCGCCTCCCCCTGGCGCACCATCCAAGATCCCGTACGCCGAGCCCACTTGGCTCCAGGAGAAGTACCACTCGCCCTACTTCCAGGACCACCACCGCCACCTCCAGCGCGAGATGCGCAAGTACGTCGACGAGCACGTTCACGAGGTCGCTCAGCGCTGTGAGGCCAACGGCAAGCGTCCCGACGTCGAGCTCGTGCAGCAGATGGGCAAGAATGGTATCAACGCCATGCGCATGGGTCCCGGCAAGCACCTCCAGGGCCGCAAGCTGTTTGCTGGCATCAAGCCCGAGCAGTTCGACTACTTCTGCGAGATGATCATCACCCAGGAGCTCGTGCGAATGGGTGCTCGTGGATTCGGTGACGCTCTCCAGGGTGGAATGGTCATCGGTCTGCCTCCCATCATGAACTTCGGTAGCGACGAGCTCAAGAAGGAGATCATCGAGCCCGTCCTTGCTGGTGAGAAGTTCATTTGCCTTGCCATTACTGAGGCCTTTGCTGGTTCCGACATTCTCGGTGGCCTGCGCACCTACGCCAAGAAGAGCGAGGACGGCTCTCACTACATTGTCAACGGCACCAAGAAGTGGATTACCAACGGTACCTTCGCCGACTACTTCACCACTGCCGTCAAGACGGATGAGGGCTTTGCCGTCCTCTGCATTCCCCGCTCGTGCGGTGGCGTCGAGACCAAGCAGATCAAGACGTCCTACTCGACAACCGCTGGAACGGCGTACGTCACCTTTGACGACGCCAAGGTGCCCGCCAAGTACCTCGTCGGCGAGGAGGGAGCCGGTATCCCCGTCATTCTCTCCAACTTCAACCACGAGCGTTGGGTCATGTGCTGCTCGACGATCCGAGCCTCGCGAGCCATTTGCGCTCAGCTGATGATGTGGACTCACCAGCGCAAGGCTTTCGGCAAGCCTATCATCTCGCAACCGGTCATCCGTGCCAAGCTTGCGTCGCTCATTTCGCAGTGCGAGGCTGCTCAGGCTTGGCTGGAGAACGTGACGTACCAGATGACCAAGATGGACTACTTCACTCAGGCGCAGCACCTGGCTGGGCAGATTGCTCTGCTCAAGTCATGGTCTACTAGGGTGTCGAAGGACGTGGCCGACCACTCGGTCAACATCCTTGGTGGACGTGGTCTTACTCAGTCTGGTATGGGCTCCTTCGTCGAGATGTTCCACAGGACATACAAGTTCGACGCCGTCCTTGGTGGTTCGGAGGAGATTTTGGCCGACCTGGGCATCAGGCAGGCGCTGCGCAACTACCCCGTCAACGAGAAGCTCTAGTCGGCTGGCGGTGACTGCGACGATGTGACCCACAAGCTTACCTGCTGCGCTGCTATTCGATCATGTGTTTTCATATTCTCCTCTTCTCCCTTCTCTACTACTCTATATGTTGCCAAATCACATCAGAGCATGATGCTACACAACACGCGACACCGAGTGAGCTGTGACCTCCGTGTCGAGTCGAAGAAAGGCGGGTGGCCTGAGCGCGAATGGATCGATCCTGATTTGGAGCCAAGTCGGACAATCACTTGCTCTCTTCGTCTTCCTTCATCTACGTCGCCGTCGCCGTTGCCGTCGCCCTTTTGATGCAAGATCCTTGAGCGACGGCGAGCTCACTCGAAGCCTATTGCTCCGCATGCCATCGCCCCACCTCTCGCCGCACCATGGCCAGGCGCGGGGTCCCTCCTCATCGCTGTGGGGCCAACCCCCAACACCTCGATCAGCATCAGGCGCCTCGACCTCATCCTTTGGCGGCTTTGATTCTCCACAACCCCAGCACTCACCACCAATGACAGAAGCCCGCAGCGCAAGTCTAGAGGAACTGGCCTCTCTCTTCCAGGAAGTGGCCACCCTTGAAGCCCACCAGCTGGACGACAAGCTTCGTCTTGCCTCGCATGTCCATCGCCTCCTCGTTGAGAGTGGACATGGTGGTCATGCCAAGGATGACTTTGCCCAATGTGGTGGATTTCTGGTCATCGTCCAGATCTTGTCCTCGCTGGCAGCCAGCGCGAGCTCGGAGGACAAGGACGAGGACGAGGATATTCAGGAGAGACTGCGCATCGAGATCTTGAAGATGACACTCGGCATCTTGGGAGAGGCCATTGTCGATCATTCAGGAAACGATCGAATCTTTCTGGATACCGTCGGATGGGATGGCCTTGCTACTGCTCTCAGACTATCGAATTTGTTCAAGACGTCCCCGGACCACTACATTGCAGCTCTCCTAGGCCTGGCATTGGGCGACATCTCAACGTACTCGACTCGTATGCGCTGTCCGCCGGAGGACGTTGCGCAGATGTGGTCTGGCTACATCGTGCACGCAGAGGCTGTCAAGCTGGCATACCGAGAGACCAGGGACATGGTGAAGACGGATCTTCACGACGTCCTCGCATCGATCCTTGCACAACTTCTGCAGACAAGTGTAGCTAATGCAGTAGCGCTGCGCCACGCAGGCTTCTCCGAAGTCGTCCTCGAGCATCTCTTGTCTCAGCCACCGAGGGCAGGCTCGCCATGGCTCGTCAATGTACTCGAGCCCTTCTACCGTGTAGTAGGTGTTCCAGATGCCGATGGACAACGACTGCTGCGCTACGTCTCCTCAACCACGAGCCAAGACGATCCCATATTTGCCCTCCTCACCAAGCTTGCCTCCTGCGACGTAGTACCGAACAGCACCACTCTAGACATGACTCGTCACGGACATGCGTCCATCGCGCTCTCCAGCCTCTCGAAACCTTTCCCTCCAATTGCGCCCCAGTCAGATGGTTGGTCCTTCTTCACAGCAATCAGGATCGACAAGGCCGATCCCACCGCCGCAATTGATCTGCTGCATCTCTTTGACGCTCAACGAACAACGTCCACTCGACTGCTCCTTTCTCACGACGCCAGCCGGCTTGACTATCATTTCAAAGGCGACGAGCCCCCACTCACCTTCACCGGCAAGCCGCTGGACGATGGTGGGTTCCACCACATTGCCTTTGTGCACCGGAGACCACGGGGAAACGCTCAACTTTCACTCGCGCAATGGTATGTCGACGGCCATCTCGTCGAACAGCACCACGCTCCTTGGCCTTCATCCCCGCTCACGAGCGGCTCACCCACAAGGGCTGTAGTGGGTACCGCGCCTGTCGTCGCCTCTGGCAGCAATGAACGTAGATCCAATCGGCAGGTCTGGACTGTCGGCCAAATCTGCCTCATGGACATGGCTCTACCCCCCGACTTTCCCTTGATTCTCTGCGAGCTGGGCAACTCTTACTGCGGCAATCTGCAGGACTCGCTGGGCCGCTTCTTGACGTACGAGGCCAGTACCAAGATCAATTTGAGGCTCGACGCTGTGGCCAAAAGTCTCGCTAAAGATGGGGCAGACGCTGAGCGTGAGCTGGCTCGTCATCCCTTGGTAACCTCCGTGGCGGGGAGATCGAGCGAGATGTTCGCGGAGGAACACTTTTACTTTGCCTTGAATGCAGGCTGTACAGCGCAGAGGAGGCGCTCGCCCTTGCAAGGCCAAGACTTGGAGGCAAGCCACCGACCAGGCACGACAGTCCTGCTCAATCAAGCTGTTACACTCACCCGCGACGCTCTCGCCGCGTCATTCGGGTACGCCAAACTGTACGGAAATCCGATTCTCAACTGCCCCCCACGCCTCGAGGACGTCGTGTGGAGAGCAGGCGGAACGGCCATCTTGCTTCAGCTCGTCGGCTCCCATGACCTTGTGTCGGCTCTCGACGTCTTCTTCAAGCTGCTCCGCAAGAGCTGGCGTCTATGCGAGGATGCTGAACAGATACGGGCCTATGAGATGCTGTGCCTCATTCTCCGGCAAAGAGCGGACAAAGTTTCCCTCGCGGTGCTTGAAATTCTCCTCAAGGCAGTCGGTGTAGACCCCCAGCTCCCTGAACGAGCCGCCCTGGTCAACCCATTCATGTATCGCGTCGTCCTACTGGACTTCGATCTGTGGGCGCAGACCACAGAAGAAGTGCAGAGGGCTCACTTGGGTCACTTCGCCCTGCTCCTCAAGACGTCCAAGCATCGCCGCTTCAACATCAAGAGGCTCAACAGGATGCAGATCGTCAAACGTCTGCTCTGGCGAATTGAAGCAGCCACACCGAGTGCGGATCTGGCTCGCCATGTCACTGAGGCTCTGCGCGTTCTTCTCGTGGCATCGTGGTCGGAAGCATCGCTCAAGGTGGCTACAGCGTACCTCGCTGCTCGCCTTGTCCACCCAGATGAGCCAGCTGCCAGAGCGTCTACATCCACATCGGCGCTCCCTCCCCGTCCACGCCCTCGTCGCACTGCGACACTCGGCCCCGATGATTCACCTCGCAAGCCTACGATCTCTCTGCCGCTTAGCGATGATCCGGAGCTGACGCCGTCGAAGATGGCTCTCAAGGTGTTTGAAACTGTCGCCTCTCTTGCTCTGGATCGACCGGCTTTCCTAGCCAAGCTCGGCCAGACGATCAACGTCAAGTGGATCCTCCTTTTCTTTCACCCAAGAGCAGAGCAAGGCTCAGCAGTCATTGCTCTGGAGCTCCTTGCGCTCATCCTCATCCGCCATCCAGTGCACGTAGAGCGGGTGACAGCTGCTGGCGGGTGGAAGATTTTGGAGCGTCTTGTGCCTCGTCATTGGGAGGAGCCACTGGTCATCCCACTACTCTTTTCCGCGCTCTTTGGCCAGCAACGGCAGCCCAACACCGGGCTCACGCAAGCTTTCGCCCCGCCTCACGAGGTACATTGCCCACCCATGCTGCGGGTCATCGTCGCCTGCTTTCGCGAAGCATTGAAAGATGCGGCATCGAGCGCAGGAAGAGGGTCACGCTCTGCCAATCGACCGCGACCTTCCGACATGCTGGACGTACCCACGAAGAGGAGCAATCGGCACGCGCGAAAGAGAAGCAACTCGATGAACATCGATACGCAGACGCTTGCGGCTACGTTCCGCGACACGAGCCAGCAAGTCCTAGTCAAGGAGACGGCAGCCCTCATCGAAGCCCACTCGTCCGATGTGGCATGGCGGGAACTTCTCTTCTCGCCTATCGTCCTGCGGGGTTTGTGCGAAGCGGTCGAACCGTATGTTCAGTCGCCGCAAGCGCTGAGCGAGGCAAACCCCCCTGGAGCAGATGGCGCAGCGACGGACGACGTCTTCGAAAACTGCTGCAATGCCCTCCTCGACCACCTCGCTCGTCTGTCGACAGAAAGCATCTTTCTGACAGGCAAAGGCAACATCATTTCCGCTCTGATGGCCGCAATACCACCCAAGGACCTTGCACGCCAGGGCAGCTTCCGCTTCACGCTGACGAGCAAGCTGCTCTCGTCCATCTCGCTGCAGCTGGCCGCGGCGAAGAGGAACAAGATGGTCGTCTCGCCGGCTGCATTCACTTCGTTGGCCACATTCATTGAGGAGGCCTCACACGACATCCTGCACGGGTCTGCGCTTGAAGACACGCTCTTCGCAACTATCACCGATCTGCTCACCGACCTCGATGAGCGTACCTGCCAAGAGGCCAGTGTCAGCCTGCACAGCAGCCTCAACCGCATCGCGCTGTACCGCCTCTCCGGAAATGCGGCCGTGCTCGCCACGCTGCGGCAGATCCTTCATTGGCAGACGCTGTTCCTAGGATCAAATCCCGATCGAGTCTTTGTGGAGTGCCTCACCAATCGCATCTTGCAATCTTCACGGCCAGATTCGCCCGACGTGCGCAAGGCTTGCCTGGACATTTTCAAGCTGATAGCTCTGTCCAAGCCCGAGGTGGCGGAGAAGTCTCTCCCCGAGGGCAAAAGCCTGGATGACGTCTTCGGCGCAGGAAGCCAGCTATTGCAGGAGATGGCGTTTGTTGAGGAGGACAACCTCCCGTACCATGCAGTGTGGCAAGGCTTCCTCAAATCTGCCGATACCCTGCAGACGGCCTCGCACCTGGAGCGCGTAGCACAGCTACGGCGCATGCTCGACCAGTCTGAGTCGCGAGAAAAGGCCATCGCAACCACAGAACGTCGCATGATGTCCTGGCACGCCGGGGTAGTAGCTGCGGAGGAGAGTCGACGCCTCAAGCACGTATTCGATGTGCACGAGCTGCAGACCTCCGCTTCGCAGGGCTGGACGAGGATTGTGGACGCTTTGCACGAGGAAAGGGCGCTACTCGGGAGTGACGGGATGCAGAAGACGGCCAAGGCCTGGCAACTCGACCCAACCGAGGGGCCGCGTCGTATGAGGAAGAGGTTGATGCAGCAGCCAAAGACGACGCAGGTTGATGTGGCCCCATATCGAGAAGCGGAGACAATGCCCAGTACGCCCATAATGCCTCAGCATGGCGATGCATGGGGCAGTATTGAGGCGGAAGCGGAGGCCGAGAACGAGAACGAGAACGAGACCGACGCTGCCGTTGGCTCGCTCACAACCTCATTGTCCGCGACGACCTTGAACCCTTCGACTGCGACGGACATCACCGGAGTCGAGCCCGATACAGACGACCACGAGCACAAGTTCCGCAAGGTGCTCCGCTCCCTGGAAAGGGGCGACCGAGTTGAGGGGGTAGTCAACGCCAGTAGGGTCGTAGGCATCGATTGCCGAGCCGCACTGTGCATAACGGGCGCGCTCAACTTGTACCTCGTGGACGACCTCTTTCAAAAGGCCGACGGCGAACTGGTGAATGTTTGGCAGGCACCTGAGGCAGAGAGAGACGCTCATGTCCTTGCGGCACTGTCATCCGAGTCGGATCAGCCTTCGTCACTCATTGCGCAGCTTGAAGGAGATGCCCAGACGCGCAGATGGCCGTGGACTTCACTCAAACGGGTGCACCGTCGCTTTTTCCTTCATCGTCGGACGGCATTAGAGCTCTTCTTTGACGATGGGCAGAGCTGCCTGCTCGTCTTGCCAACGGTCGTCAAGGCGGACGCCCTTCTACGCGACCTCGAGTCTCGCTGTCGGGCAGCCATCAATGGCGCTGAGCAGATGAGGGCTGGCATCAAAGAACCCGCGATGCAGTCCACGACGAAGGGCGCTGTGAGTGGTTTTGGTGCTCGATTGGGAGCGGCCCTCGGACGGCAGCAAGCAGGAGTCATCACAGAAGCGTGGCGGCAGCGCAAAATCACCAATCTCGACTACCTGATGCGCCTCAACACCCTCGCAGGGCGGAGCTTCAATGACCTCTCACAGTACCCGGTCTTCCCATGGATCATTGCCGACTACACCAGCGAGGAGCTTGACTTGTCAAACCCGAAGACGTACCGCGACCTGTCCCTGCCAATGGGTGCCCAATCGAAGCAGCGCCAGCTGCAGTTCGAGGAGCGCTATCAGTCTCTACTCGAAATCGACGAGACTCCCTTCCACTATGGCACCCACTTCAGCACCGCAGCAACCACGGCCGGCTTCCTTATTCGACTTCGTCCCTTCGAGAAGCTCCTCATTGCCCTGCAAGGCGGCACTTTCGACCTGGCGGAACGCACATTCTCTTCCATCGAGCGCGCCTGGCGCTCCTCCTCGGAGCTCTCGAGAGGAGATGTCCGTGAGCTCACGCCGGAATTCTTCTACCTCCCTGACTTCCTAGCCAACAAGAATCGTTTCGACTTTGGCTCTACGCAGGCTGGCAGCCAGATAGACGACGTCGAACTGCCACCGTGGGCCAAGGGTGATCCGCTTGTCTTCGTGCAAAAGAATCGGGAAGCCCTGGAAAGCGACCATGTCTCAGCGCGGCTGCATCACTGGATCGACCTTGTCTTCGGGTACAAGCAGACAGGCCCAGAAGCAGTCAATGCAGTCAATGTCTTCCACCCCCTCTCCTATGCTGACGAGGTCGACTTGGACAGCATCAAAGACCCCAACGAGCGACGCGCTGCGTCGCAAACGGTGTGGAATTTTGGCGTCTGCCCTGCCCGACTCTTCGAGCGACCCCACGTAGCGCGGTACGGGTGCCCGACGAATCGAATCGACTTCCACTCGACGCCCTGGCTGGCAATCCAGAGCGTGGCACCCGTCCGCACAATGAAGGCGAGCTGTCACTTCATCTACGTCAGTGACAACTTGGGAGCATTCGCGAGCAACGACCGCTGCCCAGCTTACAGTTCTCCGTCCGACTATCTTATCCTGCCCAAGCTGGGTGTTTCGCTTTCGGCCGGGCACCTCGATGGGTCTCTGCGCATGTTCAAATCGAGCGATCCGCAGCGGGCCGTGTGCGTGGCTGAGCAAGCGGGCGTGGAGCGCGTACTCTGTTTGAGGCAGACAGGGCCATCTACGGTCGCAGTAGGATGCAAGGATGGACTAGTACTACTCTGGAAGGTGGACGCAGCGAAGAAGGAACTGTCGATGATAGGGGCAGGCGGGAGCGGGGCAGGGAGCAATGCAGCCGGCGGTGGGCTTCAGCAGGCCGCCGGCGTTCTGAGGGGCCACAAGGCGCAGGTCAACTGCATCGCTGCTTCGCAGAATTGGCGCATCGCTATCAGTGGGAGCGATGATGGGACCGCGATTGTCTGGGACACAAATCGAGGTGCATACATCCGCACGCTCGCCGGTAGCCAGCCAGGTAGCGCGCCGGTCCTCCATGCCGCCATTGACGAGGAGGAAGGCTTCATCGCCACGTACGCCGGGCCGTCTGTGACCTCAGCAGCAGACAACAATGGCTCAGAAGGGGAGCTGCGGCTGTGGACTGTCAACGGCGAGCTTCTGGCTCAGTACGATGGGGTCACCAGCGCCGCCGGGCCGGTCACGGCCCTGGCTTTCCTATCGTCACCGACGCCAGCATCAGGAGGCAGACTTGCCGTCGTGCTCACAGGCCATCCGCAGGGCAAAGTCGTGGCCTGGAGCTGCGACCACGCGAGTAGTTCAGCTTCGGTCAAAGGACCCAAGTGGCGTCTCGTGCCGTACCATATCTTCGAGCACCAGGATCGCATCACGCCACTGCTTTCTGGAGGAACCTCGTCAGCCTCGAATGGCACGTCTCACGCAGCCATACCTGTCACCTCGACGATCACCTCCATCCTGCACGTTGTCACATCGGCTGCACCAGCATCTTTGTCTGGCAGCTCAGCCGCAGCGAGCTCGTCGTCGTCCTCTTCGACGAATCTAGAGACGCCACCTCCTGGAACGACAAGCGCAACGGGCCGTTCTTCCATCCTCCTCGTGGGCGACTCAGCAGGCCAACTCTTTTCATGGTGTCTTGCTGGACAAGGCAACTTCCTCCCGCACTCAATGACCGCTCCAGCAGCAGAGAGCAACGGTAGCGGCGCTCCGTCAGCTTCATCCGTCGCTTTCGCTAATGTGGACATCGCGTCCATATGCCACGGCTGTGGAAAGCGCAAATGGGGCTACCTCGAGTCGAAGAAGACGTGCAAGGGATGCGCGGCTACGCTTTGTGGACAGTGTGTCGCGACAACATCGGCGGGTGGCGGTACGGGTAGCGGTTCTGCCCCTTCTGGTGATGGGACTTTGCGCTGGTGCAGGCCGTGCAAAGATGTATGGCAGATGGCCGTTGCTTGATGTGACGTGGCTGATACGAATGATGATGAATGTATGATGATGATTGCAAGGTATGAACGCATGTGCGTGGTATGATGTGTAAAAGCTATCGATAATGCTCTGAGTGCAGACTCAGGACCTCCGCATCCTCGTCGTCCTCTTCTTCCTCCTCGCCATTCTCTTCATCGCCGCCCTGTGACGTCCTCGACGGGGTCTGAGCCCTCTCGGCCCCTTGCTCCTCCCAGCCTGCTGCTTGTCCTGTTCCGCTCACCTTCTTTCTCTTCTTCTTAGCCTGACCATCATCCTGCTCTGCCGCGCTCTCGTTCTCCTCATCGCTTTCCCAATGCCCCACGGTCCTCTTGTATCCTTCCAACTTCCGTCTATCTCCCTCTTCGGAACGCAAGAACCCATCCATCTCCCCAGGACGAAAGAGCAGGGCATCCACCGTGGCAGGGTCCAGACTATCGATCAGTGCAGGGTCGGCCGAGAGTTGGGGAAAGTTGCGTGCCGTGTACGAGGGACGGTCTGAGGGGATTGTTGCGAAAGTGGGGAACTGAGGAGGCATCGCGATTGGCAGGGAGGGAGAGGCGGCTTTGTTGGCTTTCTGTGCTCTCTTGGATAGAGTTGGAGCCTGCTGCCCTTGATCGTCACCCCCTCGTAGGCTGGCCGAGAACTCGACAACGTCGCGGAGATACTTGACCTCCTCGCCATCCTTCAACACGTCGCGCCCACCCTTTGTACGTTTGATGGAGTGTGCATCGACCCATGGCAGCTGCAGAGCCTTGCAGGAGAGGTAGATGCCGATATCGTGGTATAGAGAGATGAACGGCCAATTGGGGGCATTACTGCTGCTAGCGTCGAGCTGCGCGGGAGCCTCCTCTTCGCCGTCATCCTCGCTTGCGCCACTATCCTCGTCATCCTTGGCTTGCGGCTTGGCTGGCTCGACGCCCAAGCTTGCCCAGATGAGATCGCGACGCACCCATTGCTTGCCCATGAGGCGCTTCCCGAGCAAGGCGCCAATGGCCCAGAGAACAACCATGTATGCCCAGTCACCGGGCGTGGACAAGAGCTCGCAGGCAACCATCTTGTCGCGGGGGTCGTTCTGTCCCTCTTCTTCTGAACTGTCGAAGACGAGAGAGCAAAGCAGACGCGAGAGGCGGCGGACCTCCTTCCAGTCGACGAGGCGATTCCGCAGGACGGGCAAGTTGTGCTTTACGTCGAGTAATGTGCTGGGCGTCCATGATGCTGCTTGCTCGCCAAGCCACTTGACTACCTGGTCTACGTGCATCTCGGGCGTGTCGAATACCAGCGTCGCGAATCGCCCAGGTAGGAACCGCTTGAGTCTCTTTGCCCATTTTCTTGCCTGCGCATGGGTGACATCGCAGCAGGAGGCTACGAGGTGCAGACTGAAGGCACGACGTTGGAGTGGATCTCGGGTGTGTTGAGTGTCGTCACTCTCCTTGAAGCAGGCGTATGTGCAAGCACAGAGCGCTGCAGAGGCGGCACTTCCCCATGTGAGGCCTTGTGAATTGTAGACTTTGTCGCTCGAGCTCTGCTTCGCTGATGGCGACGCAGAAGGGACTTGGAGGTCTTCCTGTACGTCTGTGGCTATTTGATGCGGCCCCTTGCTATGGTCGCTCTTCCTAGATCGCGTCACGTAAGTCTTCTGCGCCTCGGCCTTCAACGACTCAAAGACGGCCCAGATGCGCCTTTCGTACGGGTTGTTGACTGCGGCCCTCTCCCCTACTAGTCGTCTGACCACCATCTTGAGCCACGACTTGGCTTGTTTGGCCTGATGATAGTGGTAGACGAGCTTATGCGCCCTCGTCATCTCAGGCCCAGTAGCAGCTCGACGGCGCCTGAGTTCCATGGCGCCGGTAAAATCAGGGTGCGGGGCTTCGGCTCTGTATTGCGAAGGTAGTGCGACATCGCGGCCATAATCGTGTGTGAGGGAGAACAGGGCGAGATCCTCCTGAAACATGTGGCCGCAGACACAAACGGCGCACATCACTTCGTCGACCACTTCGAAGGGGCCCGTATGGCCGCATTGTGGGCAGCTGCGCGAGGTCATGGCGGCGCGTGACGAGGCGGATTGACCAGTACTGACAGCCTTGACTGGTGTAGAGCGCTTAGAATCCCTCAAGTCATGTTCCTTGATGTCTTGGCTGCTTGAAGATAGCGGATTGATGTTGCTGAGCGTCTTTCTCGACGCGGATGGCTTTCAAGAAATCACGGCTCGAAAAGACCGCCCAAGAGTCGCGCTGGTGGCGATTTAAGCTGCCTCAGAATGAGCCCGGGCCAGCCCGAGGCGCGAAACCGGACGGACTCAAGTCGAGGTCGAGGTCGAGGGCGGGGCGGGCCGCCGTGATGGAGCCGCCGCCTGTCGGCCGTCCCGTCGTGGCCATCAGCGAGGCCAACAGGCGATTGACACTTCTTCCTTTCGCGGCTTCACGACTCTCACTTCCTCCATCGTCATTCCAACCGTCATGATGCGCACCACGACACTCCGCTCAGTCGCTCGCACGGCGCAGCAGCAGCAACAGCGACGATTGATTTCGTCGTCGCCTATCTCAAAGGACGCTGCATCCTCAGCAAAGAAGAGCGCCGAGGAGGCCGCTTCCTCAGCAAAGCAGGCAGCACAAGGCGCTACTTCTTCGGCTCAGAACGCTGCTTCGTCGGCCAAGGCGTCAGCTGAGGGAGCTTCAAAGGCCCTGGCCAACTTTGCAGAGAAGGCCAAGCAGGCTGCTGGACCTGTGGGCCAGAAGTTGCAGGGTGCTCTTGGTGGTGAGCACGAGTGGGGCGATGCCCAACGTGACGCTTTATCAGCTGACGTCTCCCCTCTCCTGACTCTTCCTTCATCGCCAGGCTATGCCGACCCCCTCATCTACAACGCCAAGGTCGCTGGCCACATTGCCAAGCAAGTCTACATCGCCGAGTCACTAGCCCCGCCCAAGTCCTTCTCGGTAGTCCAGGACGCATACAAGCACATGTACCAGCGCGCGCAGGACTCTTCGTACTGGCAGCGATTGATTCAGACCGGCGAGTGGAAGAAGTTTGCCATCTACGCTGTCGAGGCGTATGGAATTTTCACGATTGGCGAGATGGTGAGCAACGGCATGCTGGAGGAGAGATGCTGACTTGGCACTCATGCTGACGTTTTGTTACTGCCCCTTTCAGCTTGGGCGACGTTCCCTGGTGGGCTACAAGCTCGACACGCACGGCGAGGGACACCATCACTAGATGTAGCATCAGGTATGGAAAGAAAGAGTAGGAGCAGGGGGAGGGGAACCACCATGAGGCGGGAGACACACTGTCTCGCCGGCCTATTGCAATAGCAGCTCAGCAGTTGAGATATCATACAAAGCCTGCAGCCCTGCGCAGTATGCCCAAAGTCGAGTCCAGCTCAGAAACTCCCGGCTGTGCGTATGAAGAAGACAATCCGTTGGGCGAGCCTCCGTGCCTCGCTGCGCGCCTACACCATTTGAATCAGCCTAAGCGCCAGCGTCAGCACCAGATCGAGTGCTCCTTCATCCTCACACACAACTCCATGGATCGCCTCCAATCCCCTCTCACACGCTTGCTTGCCTCCAGGTCCGAGCACGAATGCAGCTTGCGCCGGCGCGTAGCCCAGCACAACCTTGCGTGCCGCCTCCTCACTCTGCACCCTATCCCTCGCTGTCCTCGGTGCTCCCTTGACGTAGATCCACTTAGCCGCTTCGTCCTGACTCCAAAAGGTCGTGCGAGCCTTGTCCATCCAGCCAGAGACAGAGCTGACGCTCAAGGCTGAGGTGGTGCCTTCGAAGGCGGAGACGATGGCTGCAGAGTAAGATTGGCGGATGACCGACTGTAGTAAGCGGACCACCCCTCGACGCATGGACCAAGCGCCTGTGAGGGAGAGGGCCTCGTCTGCTAGGGCGAACATGGAGGTCAGGAGCGCGTCGAGAGCGCGGGGAGAGAGGCCGCGAGGAGCGGTAGGCAAAGGAGCGTGGGTGCCGCCGCTGTCCAGTTGCTTGACGGGTGATTGTGTGCGTGAGGTTGGATCAGCTTCGTTGGCTTCGCGCGATGAGTGAAGATTGACGCTCTCGCCTGCCTTGACTGTTCGTGGAGCGGGCGCTGGTCCCACACTCCGCGCTCCCTGTTGCGGCCCTCCTGTCCCCATTGGCTGCACAAGCTGCTGCTGCAACCCCGTACTCGCTGCCTTGCCCACCGCGCCCACGCCCTCAACGAAGTTGCGTCCCAGGTTGCGTCCGAGCTCAACCCCACTCGAGAATGGATTGAAGCCACCCTTACCCACCGCCTCAGCTGCAGCTGCCGCCCTCGTACGATCGGCGAATTGCGCAACGGGCGAAGTTGAAGCGAGCTCCGGCGTGGAGAGGATCTTCGCCAGATACATCTCGAGGTCCGAAGATAGGGTTGAGCTGGTACGCCCCTTTGTGGTCGGGAGGGGCGGAAGGCTGACACCCTGTGAGACCGCCGCAGTCTTGCGCAAGTCTCGGTCCATGGTGACCACCTCAGCCCAACGTCGAACCAGGACAAAGCCGCCCGATGACTCAAAGAGGTCACTGGTCCCGCCAGCCGTCCCGCTCGACCCGGCTGCCATAGCCGCAGGAGAGGGCTCAACGGCGCACATAAATTCGAAAGTCTTTATGTCTACTTGCGAACTCGGACGCTCCACGTTCGAGGAGATGTCTGTCACTGTGACAAGGACTCCTCCTGTACCTTCCTGCCCTGAAGCAGTGGGACCGAGCAGGGTGGACTCGGCATCGTGGTGTTCGTGCTCGTCGTCATCGTCATCATCGTCGCCCAGCCGGATGAGCTGATCCATCATCGCTGAGCGAGGCTTAGGCGCCTGCAATGAGGCGCGCTTTGCCATGATGGGGGACGCTGATGCGCTGCCGATACCGCCGCCTGCCTCAAAGCTGGTGCGTTGCAATGGTGGCTGGGAGGGCAGGCCTGCATTACTGCGCAACGGAGTGCCGGTTGCTGCCGGAGCAGAGCTGCCTGCCGCGTGCGGGTCCTTGCGTCTTGGCTCGTAGGCTAGACCAGTGCCAGCAGATTTTGGTGCCGCAGTTGTACTCTTGCTCTCCATACGTTGTCTCCAAAATGCCGCATAAAGTGTCTCAAGGCGACTCATCAACCTCTCCCTCACGGGCTCTAGTGCGTCTCTCACCGTCCCCTCCTTTGCATCAAAGCCTTGCGACCCAAAGCCGAGCTGCGAGATGGCCGTATCAAGTGACCTTGCCACAGTTTGCGCAGGTGCCACATCCACTGCAGTTACGGGGGCCGAATCAAGCGCTCTTCTCAATCCGTCTCTCGCCTTGGACAAGATACTGCTCGCGTCTTCACGGAACATCTCCGACTCCTCGCCCGCGCCCTTGGGTACCAAGCGCTCGATCGTAGCAAGACCGATGTGCAGACGGAGAAGTTCTTCTCCCTCACCCAGCACGATGGAGACGCCACTCTTGGGCATGTCACGCCGGGGGTTTTCCAGGAACGCCTCGAAGGCGTCATAGAGGCCTTCAGAGTCGCTGCGCGAGAGGACGCTATCCAGTGCCGGGGCGGGTGGTATCGAAGAGCGCTTGGAGGCATGTTCGGTATCAATGGGGCGCGGTGGCAGTTCAGGCCCAGAAGCTGGCGCTGGAGGGCGAGGAGGCAGTCCAAGCGCTTGACTGGGCTGCGTTGCCGCGGCTGCTACTTCACCACTCGCTCCCTGAGAGCGTGATACAGCCGGACTCTCAGGTCTGGATCTGATTGGATCTTGCGACCGCCTGTAAGGCTGCGAAGTCATCATCGACGGTGGACTTGAGATGCGCGAGGGCGACGCTGTGCGGAGGGAAGCCTTGAGGCTCTCTGGAAGATTGTCTCCCTCTGCGACGCCGTTGAAGTCGTGAGGTAGGTTGCTTGGCCAGGCGGGCTGAGAGGCCATTTCATCTGTGGAAGAGGAGTTCTGGCCCTTGCTTTGCTCCGAAGGAGGCTGCTTGCGACGCACAGCGTTGTTCGACGGCTGAAGGACATCGGGGCGGCTTGCGGCGTCATTGACTGCGGCTGACCCGCGCTGCCACGCCTCGCTGTGTGGGTTACTGTGACGGTATGGCGAGCGCGATGGTGGCTCATCGTCAGGTTGATTGCTGATCAGCGCATCGCCTATACCTCCAGCAATAGCATCTGCCCCCTTGCCAATACCCTTGATAGCGCTTCCCAGCCCACCGACGACGGCCGAGAAGCCGTCTTGCAAGTCGGAGGAAGTCCTCTGCGGGTACCCTGCAACACTACCGCGATGAGCGGAAGGCGAGGGCACGTTATACGCAGAAGGACTCTGCATCCTCGGCGGCGCACCCGATGCCGGTGTGGTGTTCTGCCTGATTGGCGTCTGTGCAGACGGCGAGGCAGGACGCATGGGCGACATCATCCTGGGGATAGCGCGCGGCTGTTGCGAGGCCACGAAAGATGGCATCATGGGCGAGTCGGAGCGCGTAGGCGGAGTCGAGATCATGTTGCGGTCAGGACCTGGGCTGGGGACGTTCAAGGTACCACTGCGCTGCGGCAGAGGTGGGGGCTGAGAGGTCGACGATTGTTTCTCTGGCGCTGTCGAGGCCGGCCGTGAGCGCTCTCCTTGGATTGTCGAAGGCGGGCGAGGGATCTCTGAGCCTGTGTCAGGGAGAGCGGTCGGCGAGAGCGGCATGTCTGGTGCGCGAGACAGTGGTCGCGAAGGAGGAGAAGGCCCGGTCGCGCCAGTAGAGGGAGTGTCCATGCTGGCACGACCAGGAGGAGCCGCTGATGCGACTGCGACTTGGCTCTCCTTCCACGCAACCAGATTACGGTTAAGGAAGTCGGGCTCGCCCAGAGTAAGAATTAGATTCCATAGTTGTTTGGTCAGGACTTCGGTGATGAGGTTGAAGATGAGGTCCGATTCGCGCTCATGCGGGGGTAAATGCCTTTCAAAGAAGGCCCTCATTGCGGACCGCAGCGATGCAATCCTCTCTTCGTTGCTGTTCCAGTGCCCCGTTCCACCTCTGCGTAAAGCTTGAGCAGCCATCCTGTCGCCCGCATCGGCGGCCGCCTTAGCATTTCTCTTCCTGCGCAGGCAGGTCAAGAAGACGGACGATCCGGTGAGAAGCAGCTCCGTGGTGACATCGACGGCGTGGAGGCGCGAGGTGATGGTGCGAGTGTACACAGAGGCGACCATATGGTCGATGGTGGATCGCACCGCGCGAGGAAATACAGGGTAGCCAAATGAATGGTGGGTGTACCAGCCATTGACGAAGTCTCGTACTACCAAGGGCGCCAGCTGATCGAGCGACTGCTTGAGCTCGGCGGGCAGAGGAGCCAGCTGGCGATCCTCGTAATCGCGACCTCGCCGTTGGCGTGACTCCTTGTCACCTTCCTCATCGTCCGACTCGTTGTCCATGGACTTTTTGGTGAAAGAGAAGGAGGTAAAGTATCCTGCTGGGTCCAGTAGCCCAAAGAGACCACCCTGACCATCTTCCTTGCCAGGAGGAAGATCGAGGAAAGTGCGCACGTAAGGATTGAGAAGCAGGAGGACAGATGTTGCTACGACGAGGACGACGTTGAAGAAGCCTGAACGGAGCAGGAGTAGGCCAAGAGCAACGCTAGCTGCGGTTATCAGGTGAGCTGGAGAAAGTCCAGAGGACGAATGTGGAGTGGGCGATGGTGAAGAGGTGTCAGGGGACGAAGAAGGCGATGTCGGACGAGGCGAGGCAGCCACTTCCTCGCCGGTCTTGGGTGAGGAAGACATGGTGTACGATCAAGATGTAGGGATCTCGCGGCGTGACATCTGTGTGAGGGCAAGATGAGAAATGACAAGCAAGAATGGCTGTGCGTGTCGGGTGACAGGAAAAGGAAACCAACGCGGCAACCAAGGCGGCAACGCGGCGAGAAGAGGCGGGCGCCGTCACACTCACGCACAGACCCTGAAAGACAAGCGGAGACGACCAACGGACAGAGATCAAGATGCAAAGTCGACTGGCTGCACTGCGCCTCGCGCTCAGCAACATCTTTTGCCATCTTACTCATGACGACGATTTGAGGGCAGCAGAGGGGGGACACTTGCTGCTCAGTCGTCGCCATTTCACCGATCCCGAAGCTGCTCCATCATCACACCCCTGATCGCCCGCCACCATGGGTGTCCAAGGCCTGTGGTCTCTGCTGCAGCCGGCGGCGAGGCCGATCAAGCTCGAAGACCTCGAAGGGAAGCGCTTTGCAGTCGACTCGTCCATCTGGCTCTATCACTTCAGAATGGCAATGAGGGACAAGGAAGGTCGTACACTCTCCAATGCGCACATATTGGGCTTCTTTTGGAGAATATGCAAGCTACTCCACTTTGGCCTGAGACCCGTCTTCGTCTTTGATGGTGGCGCGCCAGTCATGAAGAGGCAGACGCTGATTGGGCGCAAGAACCGTAGGCAGGGAGCAAAGGAGTCGCATGCACTTGCTGCCAAGAAACTTCTCAATGCCCAGCTGCGTCAAGCTGCCCTGGAGCATGTCGCCGTTGGATCGGGAGGGGGGTCATCGTCCAGGCAGGGTAACGCTGATGCGGACGGCGACAACGACGAGGGAACGGGAATGGGCAGCAATGTCGTCTATCTGGATGATTATGGCGGCTCATCAAATGCTGCCGCTGGCCCTAGCCGGCCAGCAGCTCCTCCTCAACAGGCCCGACTCGATGGTAGCAGCTCAGCCTCACCGTCCAAGGAAGGCGCAGCGAAGAAGAAGAAGAATATCGACTACCATCGCGACCCATATGCGCTACCCAACCTCGACCAGGATCTTAACACAGTAACAGCCTCGACAAGCGCAAGCGGCAGCGGTCGTGGTGAAGCCGCAGGCTCAAAGAAAGGGCGCCGCCAGGACTTCCGCTTCGCCACAGATGCTGAGCTGAGACATCTCGTCTCATCCATCACGCCCTCGGACATCGACATGTCCTCTCCCCTCTTCCGCTCTCTTCCCTTTGAGCTCCAATACGAGCTGGTAGGAGACATGCGTGCTGCATCACGCGGTACATCGTACAAGCGTCTGCAGAGCATGCTGCAGACCTCGCCCACGGCCATCGATTTTTCCAAGGCGCAGATCCAGAATCTCAAGACGCGCAACGAGCTCACTCAGCGGGTTCTCGATGTGACAGACGAAATTGGAGATGCCCATATTAAGGTGCCCATCAGAGTGGCAGGAGAGCGTAACCGCGAGTACGTGCTAGTGCGTAAGGGCGGGGACGAGACGGGCTTTGTGCTCGGGGTGCGAAATCAGGAGGGCACTAGTAAGGAAAAGGCCATCGTGGTGGGGAGCAATGAGCAAGTCGACGTCTCTTCCGACGAGGAAGATGACGAAGAAGATTCCTTCGAGCAGCGCAGACGTCAGCTGGCGCGCAAAAATTACCGCGACGAGGACGACGACATCGAGTTGGACGAGGTCGAGGTCCCTCACCAGTCCACCTCAGCCTCTCCTCGCAAGAGTGTCTCACAGTCTCCATCATCGCTCAATGCTTTCCGACCCTCCGACGCCAACAATCCAGACGTGCGCCGCGCCCTTGCGGAGCAAATATTGAGCAGGCGTGCAGAGGAGCATATCAGAGAGAAGATGCGTGAGAGAGGGATTGTGAACGAGGACGAGGTGCTGGAGGAGCAGCTCAAAGCTGCGAGACAACGACTGAAGGAGGGCGGGAAGGCTGCGGATCTTTTTCCTGGGGTGGGCAGGGGCGACAAGTCGTCGCGGGCATCTGCGAGTGGCAGTGTTGGCGGCGATGCAGCCATTGCTACTGCGCTTGCGGCATACTACGAGAATGACGGCGACGAGGCCAGCGCTGATGAGACAGACGACGATGCCGGCGTTGAGATCGCGGAGATGACGCAAGATCTGTCTGCGACAGAGAGGCGTACTCGTCGTGTGCAGCGACCCGCGAACGGAGAAACAATCGCGATCTCTGACGACGACGAGGCAGGATCATTGGACGACGTAGATGCAGACGTGCCGTTGGAGAGCTTCAGCGCTGACCAGTACGCCGGTGCTCTTGGTGAAACTGGGACGGCGGATCAGCCGTCGGAGGGCTTCAGCGTCGACGACTATGCAAGCGCGTATGGCGGCGGAGGAAACGTCGATCAGACCGCTGCTGACGAGGAAAACATCGAGATGGAGGACGTCCAGCCTGAGGCCAGCGCGGCGCGAGAGCAGGACGACACAGCCATCCGAGAGAAGGAGTCGACGCTTCGCCCATCTGGTGACCCGTCCGGGCCTGTTCTTGGCTTCCGACGTTCAGACAGACCTGGCCTGCCTGGTCGCCTTGATCCGAAGCTCTTTGAGCGGCGCAAGTGGTACGACGGACAAGCAGAGGAAGAAGAGGACGTTCCAGGCCAATCAAGCAAGTCTCCATCGAAGATGAGCTCTGTAGCCAGCCCTGCGAAGAGTCTTGCGTCAGAGGTCACTCATCCGCGTATCAAGCAGTCCGAAAGCCCCAGCCCGTTGAAGAGACCGCCAGGCGCCCCAGCCAAAAAAGCAGCAATGTCATCGTCGCCTCTGAAGACAAGCGCCGCTCACCCGAGGGGCAAGATGGCGGACTCACCTAGCCAACTGAAAGCCACGCCGCTGCGTGCAAGTCCTAGCAAGTTGCCACCAGCCGATTTAGTGTTCAAGAAGCCAGAAGCTCGATCGATCAAACCAGCTCTCAAGGATCAGCAGCCAGAAATCGGTACAACAAAGACCAAAACAGACGAGGCGGGCCGTGCAGAGCCGGACATGGAGCCCTTGCCCAAGAACGATGACCTGGCGGCAACTGCGATGCTCAACGACCACAGTCCGCGAGCATCTGCCGAGCTCGAGCAGAAGGGTGAGCAGAAAAATAGCCCAGCGTCACCGGCCGCCGCTGAGGTTGTGGACGCCCCAGCCGCTCCTGGGCCTGCGGTCAATCTGCCTAGCGATAAGCTGGCACAGGCGGCTGCTGGTGTTGAGGAGGAAGAGATCACAGCGCCGTCGCCTCTTCAATCAGGGGAACAGGAGAAGGAGATGTCGGAAGCAAGCGGCAAGACGACAGTCTCGCCGACGCAGGCGTCTGGCGCTCAAGCTTCGCGCTCGTCCTCGCTCTCCCCGATCCCGGCAAATGCGACCCTGGACAACGACGTCTCTACTGTCAAGGAAAGAGGCAAAGTCGCAGAAGTCAGCCCGCAGCGCCGTCGCTCCCCCTCGCTCGACTCAGATGGTGGCTCGCCGATTGAGTGGTCTGCAAGCCCCTCACCCGAGCCACCCACGCTTGGTGCCGACGGCTTTCCTTTGCCAACTGCCGAAGAGCTCGAGCAAATGGACGTCGAGTACGAGGAAGAGGCTCAAGCAATGCGAGCTGACCAAAGCGACATCGCTGCTTTCATCAGTAACACCAAAGGTCAAGGGCTCATCGAAGCGCAAGCCCAGCTAGCACGCGAGGTCCAAGCATTGAAAGCCGAGCATGTCAACACGAAGAAGAGTGAAGAGGAGATTACCCGCCAGATGGCCAGCGAGATTCAGCTCATGCTGCGCCTCTTCGGCTTGCCATACATCACCGCCCCTATGGAGGCTGAAGCGCAGTGCGCTGAGCTTGTCAGTCAGAAATTGGTCGACGGAATCATCACCGATGATTCGGATGTGTTCCTCTTCGGAGGCACGCGGGTGTACAAGAACATGTTCAACAACAACAAAGTGGTGGAGTGTTTCCTACTCTCCGACATCCAGCGGGAGCTTGGTCTCGATCGCGAGAAGCTGGTGCGCTTGGCCTACCTACTCGGCTCTGACTACACCGAAGGCCTGCCGAGCGTTGGGCCGGTGGTCGCAATGGAAGTCCTTTCGCTCTTCACTGGGCCGGATGGGCTGTTGCGCTTCAAAGATTGGTGGATGAAGGTCCAGAGCGGCAGAGACACGCCGGACGACACGAGGGGGAAGACGATGCGACGTATCAAGAAGACGCTGGCGAACAAGGTGCATCTGAGTGAAGACTGGCCGAACGCAAAGGTGCTCGATGCCTACTATGAGCCCGAGGTGGACTCGTCCGACGAGCCCTTCCAATGGGGTCTGCCCGACCTGGACAATCTGCGCACTTACCTCGGCGAGTACCTTGGCTGGCCGACGACAAAGACAGATCAGTACGTCGTCCCTGTTATCGAGGCGCAGAGTCGTCGCTCAAGGGCGAGGGGCGGGGCGAACCAGTCGACGCTGGACCGCAACGGATTTTTCGACGTCTCGGCGGGTACGGGAGTCTATGCGGGAAGACAGCTCCCCAAGTACGGATCGTCTCGCTTGCAGAACGTGGTGGACGGGTTCAGACAGGCCAATAAGCGCGCGGCTGCGGCAGCACCCGCTTCTACATCACCAGCAAAGGGGGACGCGGGCGCGCAGGGTGATGGAGACGACTTTGAGGTGATCGCCGGCCCCTCAGACGCATCAACGCGGGCGCAGCATGTGCCAGAGGAGAAGATCGGCAAGGCCATGGGCGCCTCGAGGCCCATTGTGCGGCGAGAGCAGATGCGCACAACCAAGAGGGATGCACAGCGTGAGCTCGATGCCAATATTGCCGCGCTTGAGGGCGAAGGCGCGGACAAAGCGGAGGCTACAGCCGGCGCCAAAGGGAAGGGTAAGGGTGGCAGGCAGCGCACGAAGCGCGGAAGGAAGACGGCGCAGCAAGACGTTGAGGACGAGGAGGAGACAATGAGCTCCGATACTTCATCGGAGGAAGACAATGACGAGGACGGCGACCAGGAGTACGTTGCCTCGAGTAAAGGCAAACAGCGTCAGACGGTTGGAGGCAAGAAAGGTGCCACCACGGCGAGGGGCAGAGGTAGAGGAGCGGCTCGAGGACACAGCGGCGTTGCGCGGGGCCGTGGACGAGGTCGTGGACGTGGTGGCGCTGCTGCTGCTAGTGGTGGGTCGGCTGCAGGAGCAGGCGACGACGATGAAGACAGAGCAGCATCAGCGCCTGCCGACGATGGTGACGCTACCGCCTCACCAGGCGAGACTGGCGCAGAAGCCCCCGCAAAGAAACGTCAACGCCGCTCTGGACCGCGCGAATCAGCCCTCACCGTCCCTCAGCAGCACGAGCGGCGGCAACGCAAACATCCTCATCTACATGCTGGACGTACAATGCGACTGGATGGGCCTATGCCAGAGAGCATTGGTGAACCTCTCGGTCGGCCAAGGCGAGCGTCGAGCTCTACTAGTGGTGGGAGTAGCAGGAGTAGGAGCGGCAGCGTGCATAGCCCGATGAGGAGCGCTTCGAACTCAACCTCGCGGCCTGGCATGCAGAGAACTGGCTCGTCTAGGAGGATCGAGATTGAGTTGAGGAGCGATGAGGAGGATGAGGAGTAGGTAGCGAGCGAAAGTTCTTTCTTCTATCAATCTGTAGCATCTCTCAACCCCGCAAGCATTCACGTGAATATCGTCTGGTCGCCTTCTGCATCTCATCCTCGCAATACCCCCAGTAGCTCATGCCTAGCTCCTAGCGCGCAACCGATCGTCCTTTGCTTCATCTCCACTCCCAGCTCCAACAGATCGATGACATCATCCAGCAAATGTGCCTGCCCCACGATGGCGCCAGCGTGAGACGTATAGTCTGCTGAGAGCACATGAACGTGCAGGTGGTAATAGGACGGGTGGTAGTGAAGGAAGCACCGCACCTTCTTGCCCTGGTCATCGACGGAGCCCAGTCCGTACTTCTCTGCTACGATTTGCGATGCTACGCTGCGTATCTTGCGAAGCAGCGGACTGTGAGAGGGTGTGAGATCGCGAAGGGAGCGCAAAGATCTGTCCTGAACAATGGCTTGGAGATAGAGTGATGAGAGCGTCTTGCGATCCCACTTGAGGTCGGGCAGGAGCTGTGCATGCGGGGAAGGGGGAACACATCAATTGTCGAAGAGAGGGCGACGAAGAAAAGCGAGGCTGCACCTCTACTCACGACGAAACCCATCATCGGATCTTCATCTCTGTACACGACATTCTCCTGCTCCTTTTTGCCCTCCAAGATATTGTAGACCCACTGAATCCGCTTGGGATCCTGTGCGCTGATCCAGGGCAAAGTCTTCTCGCTGTACATTTGCGGCGTCTCGTAAACCATTATCTTTTCCTGGGCCGAGTGCTTCTCGATGTGTGAGGAGGTAGCTGGGCGGATGAGGGTGAGTTTCACGTCTGGAGGAGAGGTGACGAACGAGGACCCAATCCGGGCCAGAAGCCATGTATAGATGTCGTTGTGTCCGAGGGACTGGATGTCTGAGAGGTTGCGGAGCTGAATGCTCGTCGAGAGGGTTGATGATGCTGTCGTGTCGTGGCGACCATCCTCGGCGCCATCAGTCCTATCAAGCTTCACCTTCTTCGTCTCCCGCCTTCCGTCCTCGGGCGCAGCTGCCTGTCCGTTTCCCTTCTCACCGCCTTCGGTCTCGCCGAGCGCACTGTAGAAGCTATCCTCAAAGTGTGTTTTCTCCAGCAGCACGATGGCTTGCTCACGCTCTCCACCACCGTTGTTTACCGTCTCGCCGTCGCCCTGCGCCGGCAGGGTGCCCAGCAACGCAGCACTCCTCGTCTTGGCGTCTTGGCTGAGTACCCTCACCAGCTGAAAGCCCGCAAGGAAGGCCGCAGCTCCACCTGCCGGGGCGTTATTGTCCTCTGCTCCTGAAGTGGAAGCCATGCTGCGCTTTGCGATGTTGAGGGTGGGAGGTAAGAAGGCGGACAGGCGGGCCGAGATTAGCGCGGAGAGGAAGTCGCACAGCGTCACGGCCAAGCAGGAGCTCACAAACCACGATGGAATGTCTCGAGATCAACGCTGCATTCGAACAGGCAATACTGCTACTCTACAGAAGTGCGATTCAACGAGCCACAATCACAACCATGCGTGCCCATCTTGACGTCGTCTTCCCTCGGAGTGTCTCTCTCACACGATCGCCACCCCCGCGATGACGTTGAGCAGCATGGCGTCGACCTCAGGATGCTCTCGCTGAAGCCAACCATCCATTTTCCTGAATGTCTCAACTCCTTTGCTCTCCAGTACCTCAACATCGTCCGACTTCTCCGCCTGAGGGTACATTGCCTCTCCCCAAAGTCCTGAATAATCGATGCGCAGCCTCGACTGGTCTCGCAAATGATGCGAGGCAACCGTGTCTGCCTCATTCTGTGGGTCAACCCTGACTAGCTCCTCGTGATCCGCCATGCTGACCACACCATCTCTCTTGTCCTCCCTCGCCTTGGCTGCCTCGAGCTGCTCAGGCTGCAACTTCAAGAGAAGCGAGACGCTCCAGGTGTCTTGGCCGAAGCGGGAAACTTCCTTGATGTGGTGACGACGGTATCCGGCAGGCGGGGTGACGGGCAGGTCCCACTCGAGTATCTCCCCATCAAAGGCCAGCACGCTCCAAATGATGCGCGGGTGATCCACATGGAGAGTGACACGTCGTGTGCCGGTGGTGAGGTCGAGAGTCTCGTCGACGGCACGTACAACGAAGCTTGATGATGATGAGGAGGAGGAGCCGCTGTTCCAGCGCGTGACCTCCTTCGAACCAGCCGCAGGGTCGGGCAACCTGAATTTGTACGGCGTAATGAAGGCCGAGACTGGGTACAGTATATCGAAGTCAGGGTTGCGCTCGTTCATCTCCTGAAGCTCAGCCACCCCGTCAGGCATGCCCAACTGCTCTTGCAGGCCGGCAGCTAGCCCGGCAAAGATGCTCGGCGGGGAAGGGTCTGCCGATCCGAGGTTCATCCACCACTGTCCTGAGGTGACGTTGTGCACTTGGTGGACGAAGAGGCGCTGTGGGTGCATCTCGTCGAAGGGCTTCACGGTGGGCGAGGCATAGATTGCCATGGCTATGACAGAGGTGGTGACGGCCGCCATGATCGCGCGGCGCAGTGCTGGTTGTCCGAAGCGGTGAGCGAGGGGCACTAGCATGGGAAGGCTGAGGAAGCTGAGCGCGGCGACGATTGAAGCGAGGATGTGGTCCGCCGGCGAGATGTCGCCCGTGCGACCCATGAGAGGAACGAAGACTAATAGCGGGCGAGGGATTGTTAGCTTTGCGCATTCGCGATATGCGCCTCGCCGCACTCACGGTCAAGGAAGCTAGTCAGACCCTCTGTGCCTACAACGGCCGGCGTGATGGCTAGCACGAAGTACGTAGCCGGGTGCACGCGCTTGTTGACAGCAACGCGCTTGAGCTCGATCTCTCCCCAACCCACGAGCGCAAAGTCATTGATCGTGATGGCGACGAGCAAGGTCAGAGCTCCCAGGGCGCACAGGTAGGCCGATCCAATGGCAAATGCGTTGAGACCGATGAGACCGGCGAGGAAAAGGAGGATGAGACCGTTGAGTGACGCTCTCTCGAGGTACGGCTGGTGCTCGCGCTGAATGAGCTTCGAGATGCCTAGCTGAACGGCCAGGATGGCCGCGATTGCGGGAGGCGCATAGAGGGGGACGGGTAGCCATTCGTGTGAGAACCAGCTCAATGGTTTGCGAAGCCCCTGAGTCATGACGAGAGCTGCAGCATTGCTCGCGATAAGGGCGGCAACGAGGCTTCCAAATGCGCCCAAGATGCTGAGCGTTGTAGCCTTGAGGGCTCCAAAGTGCTTGTCGGCCTTGACGCTCGACTGCAGCTGGAAATTCGTGAAAGCAGACATACCCATGGATAGACCTCTGAAGATTTTCGCAGGCAAGTTAATGAAGAGCGAGCCCAGCAGGGAGAAGTAGATGGGGGCCTCGTACTTTGGCGTGAAGGCGATACTGGACAGCTGCGACGTCGGGTCGGTGATGAGATATTCTACGATTCCCAGAACGTTTTCGCCGAAGTGCTGGACTACACCACGGTCGATGTACTGCGGTATGTCCTTCCTCGTATGGTACAGGTACGAGTTACCCACAATGGCCATATCGAGCCCACCCTTGATTTTGCCGTATTCCATGAACTGCCGGTAGTCTGTGTCGCTGAGCACGATACCGCTAGAGAAGACGTCGTTTGCGAGTACCGTGGCGAATGGGTGAGGTGCATGACGGTACGCACGGATCATCTCAGGATTGGAGGCTTGGAAGACGAGCTCTGGGCCCGAGACGCCACAGGCTTCGAGGTTGACAACGGACTTGACGGACGGGACCGTGGAGTGGTTGGAGGTAATGTAGAGGTGCGACGCGTCTTGGAAGGATTCTGGGCGTGGGGAAGAGAGGAAACAAGATGAGTTGATCAGACACTACAACGTCTCTGCGCACACAACTTACCCTCGCCATTGTTAAAGAGAAGGATGGCCGAATGCCTCAATGGTTTCCTGTTGGCGCCGGGCGTCGTCAAGATGCGGACGAGCTCCATCATGATGCCGACGCCTACGCCATCGTCGGCGGCCCCAGGCGAAGGGAGCGTCGAGTCAAGATGAGCATTGACAAGGACGCTGTTGGCTTTGGACGCCTCAGTGCCATCCGAGACGCGGACAATGACGTTTGACATGCCATAGTACTTTTTGTACACCGTCGAATCCAAGAAGTCGAATCGATGTGCACCGTTGCCGATCTGCTGCCAAACTTCTACCTCGACGTTGCCAGCCTCTGGTCCCAGATTGTGTGTACCCTCAAATTTGCGCAGCTCCTCGAGCAACCACTCCTCTGCGCGTACGTGTTGACTCGTACCGACGATGCGGTACCCAATCTCGACGGACAGCTTGTTGATGAGATTGTGCACATTCTCCTCGCAGAAGAGGGCGCCTCGACCTGCAGCCTCTGATGCTGCAGTCTGGAGTGATGAGATGGGTGCAGGCAGACGATAGTGGAAGAACAGGGCCGTCGAGGCGACTGCAATGAAGAAGGCGGCTAGGGCAACGAGGAATCGAGGCGAGTTGGGCGTGGGAGCCGGACGCGTCGTGCGAGACGGCTGCGTCGTCGATGATGCCCTTGGAGCGGTCCTTGGCGAGCCGTTGGATGTCGCTACGGCGTCTGCCTTCTTCGCAGATGCACCGTTGCCCTTGGCAGCAGTCGCCTTCTTCGGAGGCATCTCGAGCGGATGGGACTGAGGGTATGTAGGATCTCGAGGAAGAAGATGTCGGGCGTGGCCAGCCGCTGCGACTTTCTCCACTTTCAATCCTCCCGCGTCACGTCCTTCCACACGCCGCCGGCCCCGCACTCCTCAATATCATCAGATCGCGGCAGCATAGTCCCGGTGCCAGGCACTTAAGCTCGTCTTTGGGCGGGACAGAGGTGCTCATCGATTGCTGATGTGGCTTGGCGCGAACAGTGCCATCGCTTTACGCCAGACAAAGAGGCTCATCAAGAGGACCAGAGAGACTTTGGCTCCTGACCGCCTCCCTCGCAGAGGCAAAGCACCCTTCCTCGAGAGCATCTCCTCTTCCCTGTGGATACCTTCGATAGACTCGGTCGTGATTCCCACGCTTTGAAGAGAAGACGAAGGTCTGGCACTTGACTCTGTGACTACAATCTGGGGCCATTCACATCTTTGTGGTGTTTTCGCGCCCTTACTGAGCTCGGGGCTCGTCGGCCGCTCCGTCTGAGAGGAGAAGCGCCGCCGGAGCTGAGCTTCCGGCCTTGCTATTGCTTGCTCGCCGGTAGAAATCTACCCGACGGAGTTTAGCTGGGCCCTAACGAACGAATGAGCGCTCCAAAACGGCTTGGCAACACTGAGCTGACCTTGGTCATCAAGGGCTCCCATGACATCTCTATCGTCTTGAACCAAACAATCATACGACCCGTCGACAACACCAGCTCCTTCTTGGGTTGCACCCATCCCTCTTTTCCTTTTCTCGATAGCCCACACGCATCCACTTAACGTCGTCGCCAAGCAAGCGAAGTACGCAGGCAAACAGACCTCGCCCACCTCACGCGAGCGGGACACAGACGCCGCTTTCGACTGGGTAAAACGCCCGAGAGAACCTCGACAACGACGACTAGCCGGCTAAAGCACACAGCGGCGGCTCAGCTTAGTTCCTCTCTCTTCACTCTTCTCATCATCCTCAGATTTGACATTTACACGACGGCGATGAAGAATTGAAGAGCATCGTCTACACAGCATAGATTCACCCAGACTCGCGCGCGTCATGCCGTCCTCTGCTGAGGCATCATCGTCGCGCTCGCCGCCGACATCACCAAAGCGAGCGCCGGTACCACGATCAATCTCATACGGCAGCTCAACTCGATCGCCCCCATCATCTTCTCGACCTCTCAATCCTCCGCAATACTCATACGCGGGCGATGGGGAAGGCGCTCACGCCTCGTCCTCATACAACGCCTCGGGCTCTCTAGCAACTCGCACGCGATCTCGCTCCGTCGGCTCAAAGTCTCGCGATGCTGCCGTCGTCCCACTAGAGGAGCACGCGCAGATAGGCCATGCATTGGATCGAGGGCCGGGCACGCCTGACTTCACACTAGGCGCAGCAGCAGCAGCAGGCTCGCCGTCCTCCTCACCCACGAGGAACCCCACCAAGGGCAAGGGCAGGCTCCAGGATATCATGCGAGATGGAGGTGATGGTGGAGGGCCATCTGCGCCTGTGCCCGAGACTGCTCGCAGGCCGCGCTTGACCACTCGATTGAGGTCCTTCTTTACCTCCTCTCCTGATACCTCGACGCCGCTCGCCGACTCGGACGCAGGGCCACCCAAGGCTCGCACCAGCAACGAGTACGAGCGCAACAACGGAGCGCCTCTGTTGCGCCCGTCGCCTCTCGTCGTACCCTCGGCGAGGCAAGCTGGCATTCAGCCCTTTGGACTCCACGGCCTCAATGACGACTCGCCCCCGCTGACGCCTACGAGTGATGAAGGCTACGAAGGTCGGGCAAAGGGGCATGGCAAGTGGCCCAGCTGGGCGCCTCAAGGCAACTCTTCGTCCGAGCAAATGTTGACGCCGCCCTTGACGGCTTCGATGCCGGCCACCAGTCGTACAGACTCCCCAGCTCTGTATGCGTCCTCAGCTATGAGCCTAGGCACGGGCGGCGCTCTTGCCTCAGATGGACTCCTACCACGCAACATTGCCAGCCATGGAGTATCGACTACGCCACGCCGAGCCTTTTCGATGCGTGACGTGACGGCCCAGTTCGAGGCGGGCCTGCGCTCGCGCTCTCTGCGGCAACATATGCCTACCCTTCTCATGCTTCTCACTTTTTTCGTCTTCTCGACCCTGGTCGTCGTGCTCCTTCTCACGACGCTACCCCTGCGCATGCCGTCACACAGCCTCACGCAGCTGTCCCTCTCAGAGATGCGGGACCTCTGCCTCTCGCTACGGGACTACGCCTCGTCCAACTCGCACGCATACCATCACACGCTCTTCGTGCTATGCTTGTTCTTTACGTACAAGCAGGCATTTAATGTGCCGGGAAGCATTGTCTCCAACATCGTCTTCGGAGCGCTGTTCGGCACATGGCGCGCTGCCATCTGGCTCAGCATCTTCACGGCCATCGGAGGCTCGGGAGCTGCAATCATGAGCGCGCTCGTCGCCCCGCTTGTCCTCAAGATGCCCGGCATGACCAAGGCCGTCGGCGTGATGCGCAAGGCTTTAGGCGGAGGCGTGGGTACCACAAGCCAGCACATCCCGCTGTCTCGGAGAGGGTCGCGCGACCAGTGCCAGCAGCGCAGGCGTCAGCACAATCGATCAGCGACGCCTTCGAGGTCGAGGCCCCGCAGCGCCTCGCCGTACCCCGCACGCGCCAACTCGAAGGGGTCGGGGGGTAGCAGCAGCGGCAATCTGTACTCGATTTTGCTCCTTCTCCGAGTTCTGCCTCTCACCCCGTATGGAGTCATGAACATCGCCTGCGGCATTCTCAACGTACCGCTGCTGCCCTTCGCAACGACGCTGGCATTGGGTTCCCTACCCTGGAACGCTGTAACAGCCCAGCTCGGTGAAATCCTGGTCGAGGTCGTCGCGGCTCTACCCGTCGATGCGGCCCTCGCAGATGCCACCACCACCCTAGGCGAGCAGCTGGACGCTGGCGGTTTCCACGACGCCCCCCTGAACCCAGCAGTGCTACACGATGTCCTTGCATCCGAGAGGACGAAGCTGACCAGCGCGGCGCACAAAGCCGGCGGCGGACTCAAGATCCTCATGGCCAAGATTTGGACGAGAGAGATGCTCCTCAAGCTCGTTGGACTCAGCATGCTGTCCTTGGCGCCTGTGCTGCTCGGAAGGTGGTGGAAGGCTAGGCAAGCGGCGCTGCAGAAGAAGCGGCGAGTTGAAGCTGGGGAGACCAGAGCGCGGGAAATGGCTAGGGCGGTGAATGCCAAGAAACAGCATTTGGGTGCGGATGAAGGTGTCGGGCTGGTCATGCCTACGGCGGGGGCCTCTGCAGGCGCCGACCTGCCCTCTTGGGTCAATCAATCGTCAGACGATGATGCCAGCGGCCTAGAAGAAGGCGAGGGGGAGGGCGGCGAGACCTGGGAATTCGACAGCGACTTTGACGATGACGACGACTACCCAGGTAGCGAGCCCGATGACGGGGAGAGCGGTTCAGCAGAGAGTCTCGCCTCGCCTACCTCATCGACTCTGGGCAGTTTCGCAGCCAGCGTGGCAACTAAGACCTCACACGTCGGTCCAGCACTGATTGCCTCCCTCACTCGAAGTGCAAGCCGCAACTCGTGGACGCATGGCGTGATGAGGAAGAGCAGTGGCGTGGCGGCCTCATCTAGCCCACAAAGCTTCCACCATGCTTGGCAATCCACCAGTATGGATCCCTCATCCTCTGGCTCCTCAAGCAACGACGTCTCCATTTCCTCAACGCACAACCGATCAGCCTCCAAGAGCTTCTTCGGCCCCACGGGACCAACGACTCCCCAGTTGGAGAAGGCACAAGACTCCTTCTTTGATACGCGAATCCATCCGACGATTGATACCTCCACGCCCACTCGATGGTATACGCCCGCACACTCAAGACAGGCATCGGCCGCTTCGCCTCCTCCTGGGAGTGGGGCCAAAGAGCCCAAGAGGTTGCGCGGGGTGGTGATCTCGTAAAGGGCGTGCATCGCGCGTTGGTTTGCAGTGGATTGCCTGCTGCCACTCGTACGACGCCGACGCAAGGCGGACGAGCTGCTCCTGCCCCAGACGAATCTTCGTACATTACACTCATACCACTTCGCTCCTTCTTTCTCCTTCTTTGCTGAATATGTGCATGTCGCAAATGAGATACCTCTCATGGACCTTCTACAAGATATGCTCCGTCTGCTCTCACGTCTGCTTCTCACTCCTCATCGTCATCATCTTCCTCCTCCTCCTCCGGTCCCCATTCGCTCCACAGCCTTCTAACCTCCTTCGTCTGCTCAGCCTCCTCCTCTTCTCCACCACCTGTGCAAGCCCGCCAATCAGCACGCTCCGGCACGCCCAGGTATTGGGCTAGGGTGGTGCGTGCAAATTGATAGTCGAAGCGCGGGCCTCGGCCACCGCTAGCGCCCGGTGCAGAGGGGGAGAGATCCATGAGGAAGGTGGCGCTCTGAGGTGCGGAGGAAGAGGAGGAAGTAGGGGGAGGAAGGGAGATGTGCATCTCAAAATACTCTTCCTCGCCCGTGGCATGTGCCGCAAGGCGACGCTTTGCTTTCTCCTGGCCGGGCTTGACTGGTAGCGGGGTGGTGTCCGGCTGCACCTCTTTGAGATCGTACCCTCTCTCCTCGGCAGCTTTCTGGACAAAGCTCAACAGATCCTCCCCTCCCTGTATCGCCGCGGGTACAGGAACACACTGCACCTGCAAATGACCCGCCCTGGTGTTGCTCAGTTTAACCACAGACCAGCACGCCAGCCCAAAGCCGTGATGCGCATACATTCCCTCCAAGCTAGCGAGATGACTCTCTACCTCATCCCTGAGCTTGCGCATATTCTCCGCCGGGCCGGCAAGTGTAGCCACATGCGCTATCGGCACCAGTAGCACATGTCCACCACCCGGTACTCTTTTTGGTCCAGGAGGGGGTAGTTGTCCCTTGGGCAAGGCCACGTACAGATCTTCGGCGATGGAGACGACAAGGTGCTTAGCACACTGTGGGTTCGACAAGCAGAACCAGCAGTCTGCGGGGCCAACCATCGTGACCGGCTCTCGTCTGCGGCGAAGTGGCTCGAGAGCCGCTTCTGCCCCTTCGGGTTTGGAGGGAAGGCCATTGCTGGTGGCGCCGCTGCGGGAGGAGGAGGATTGCACTGAGTGCGGGCAGAGACGAATGTAGTGATCTGCTGAGCCGCAGATTCGACAGATGTACCCTGAGGGTGGGGGTGCATCGTCGCTGCGTTGTTGATGGGCCTCGCCACGTTGCTTCTTGGCTCCACCGCGTTGCTGCCACCTGAAATTGACGGCGCTGTCCAGCCCTTGATCCGTATCATCGTCGTCTGCTTTGCGCTTGCCACCGTTTACGGTCGCCATGGGCGGCGGCCCAAAGGGACTCATCGTCGATCCCTTCGGCGGCGGAGCTGCGGCTCCCGCTGACCCGGCAAAGGCGAGATTGAGCGCGACAAACCAGCGCACCTTGCTCGCATTGGCTGCTTTCGCAAGAGAGATGAATCGGGTAGTCCGCGAATCGGTTGCAGCAGTAACTGCACGCGGCATGGCGCTGTTCGCTCCGGTGCCCGCAGATCGCGCTTGCGGTGCTGCGGGGGTCATCGAAGTGGTGTAGGGTTCTCTCTCCCAAAAGACGCCATCGCTCTCCTCCCCAGCCTCCATCGGCGCAGGCGTAAAGACGTAGCGTGGGCAACTTCTTCTTGTGAGCTCAGCCAAGCAGGGTAGACCCCATGAACGGGCTTCCTCGGTGAGGCCTGCAGGCGGAAAGGTCTTGGAGAATAGGGAAACGCCGGAGGGCCAGGAGGGAAGGAGGAGAATGTCAACGTGCGGTCTTGAGGGTGGAGTCGCTGCTGCGGCGGCAGCGGCCATGAGGGCTTGAGTCGCTGCGCGGGCTGCTGCTAGGGTTTGATGCTGGACTGAGGAGGATGAAGAAGGGGCGGGTGGAGTCGGCGAGATTGGCTGAAAGGCCTTGTGCGCGCTGAGTCGGTTGATGGTCGAGGGAAGGATGTATCGACTCTCCTCTTCCTCCTCGCCATCTGTGTTCTTCTCCGCTGGTTGTCTCTGAACCTCTTTTGCCCAAGCCTCAGCATTCCACTCTCCACCGCATACAGCCACTCGCAGGCCGCGTCTCTCTGCATCCTCATCGACGACATAGTCTCCACCTCTCGCCCTAGCAGCCCTCCGTATCGCTTCCGCATCTGCTTTGTCCTTTGATACCCAAGTGACCTGATCTCTTGCTAGCCAGTAAAGGTTGTCCGCCAAGCGAGTAGGCAGCCTATCGCCATTTGAAGTCGTCGCTGCATCTTCTTCCGCCTTGACGAGGTCCCTTACCCGCTTGGGCGGTCTTGCTCTCCCGTAGCCCACGTATGTAGGCATCGGAAGGGTCATTTGACCGTCCAAAAGGCGCTGCTCGTCTTCATTGAGCTCGTCATCACTGCCAAAGAAGTCTCCAGTGACGAAGAGGGCATCAAAGGGCCCGTGCTTTGCCTGGATGGCGGCAGTCTTGGACACCAGACCGGTGATGTTGCCTCGTGCGGGGCCGACTGACAAGATCTTCATCGCCTCCGTTGATGAGGACGAAGAAGAGGTTGCCGCTGCCTTGGACGAAGAGGCTTCTGGCATGTTGATGCTGAATTGTCGTGTGAGAAGAGGAAGAAATGTGCAGAGGCTCCCAAACGCGATTTGAGCAAGGCGGAAGCAGAAGGCCAGTGCCAAAGCCGTCGTCGCGTGCGGGCTCAGGACGACGGCATCCGCGAGGGCTCTTCTCCACACCTCGCCGTCCCTTCCCTCCTTTCCTCCCTCGCACCTTCAACCATTACCTCCTTCTCTTCGCCACCGCCATGTCCTACTCGCGATCCCGTGGATACGACTCTAACCGTCGTGTCTGTCTCGTCCCTCTTCCCACCCATCTCCTCCCGACATGGCTCACCTCCCTCTTCTCGAAGCGCACACTAGGCATCTACCTCTCCGGGGCTCTCTTCGCCATCGGTTGGTGGACTTTCCTCGACGCAGTCATCCTGTCGTCCATCTCTGCTCGCCCTCCTCCAGGCGTAGGACGCGGTGAGCCATGGGACGGGAAACCGGAGGTAGTCGTCTCCTTCGCAGACTGGATCCCTGGGATTTGCGGGACGCTGGGGATGATAGTGGTAAATCTGATTGATAAGAGCTTGCTTGCAGAAGCAGGCCTTGGTGGGGCATTGTTCGGTGGCGGCGGTGGTGGGGGAGGGGGAGCATTTGCGGGTGACGCGACTATGTGGCGGGCTAAGCTGTTCCTCTTCATTGGATTTGCCCTCATGGCTGGCGGTTTGGCAGGGAGCATCACGGTGTTGGTCGTCAAGTACCTCGTGCCTGGCTACCCGGAGTACTACGGTGTCGCGAACGTCGCGCAGGTGTGTAGGCACATTGAGGAGACAAGGCTATCGAGACGGAGAAGCTGACACCGCATCGTGCTCTTCTGCCCACGCACACACAGAACACGGCCCTCATGCTCTCGACCATCTCGCTTTGGATTGCACAGCAGACGGAGGGGGAGTACGACTACAACCTTACGATCTAGAATGCATTTGCGTCGAGCACGATAGCACATGCTCTTGAACGCCGGTGAAGTTCAGAATGAGACGCGACGACGGCGAGGACATTGCCGGATCGATGAGGCTAGGCGCCCTGACGTGCTGTGCCTCGCTCTTGTCGTTGATACTGCGGCTTCTCTCCCTGGCTATGATGTCGCTGAGCTGCAGAGCGGCTGATCATTGATCCCAGATGGACGCCATGGCGAGTCGTATACGGGTGATGGTAGGGATGCAGTTTGCCGCTTGACCGCTCGCTGGCAATCAACGAGCTCATCACTCACACCGCTTGGAGATCGAGCGCGATGCTCACACGACTGCTGGAAGCTAGCTGTATTTGATGGTATTACATTGGCGGTTGAAGCCCCAATACTGATATGTGACAAACGAACGAAAATATATGATGCTGAAAAGGCGAGGAGTAGGAGGAGGAGGAGATAGGGAGGTATGCGGCGGCCCTGCAGAGGATGTTTGTTGGGCCGACGACGTAGGTGGTCTAGCGGAGAGTAGAGAAGAAGGAAAGGGAGGAGAGTGCGCGCAGATGGGATCGAGAGCTACGGACGACTAGGGATGTTGAGACCTCTAGTCGAGCCGAGTCCGAGCCAAAAGACCTCTCCTGATGTAGCAGCGCATCGCGCGCTTAGAACTTGAGAGAGACGGGCTTCTCCCACGAGTAGTCGTCGTGACCGAAGTGACCGTAAGCAGCCGTCTTGCGGTAGATGGGCTTCTGGAGGTCGAGGGTCTTGACCATGACTCCGGGACGCAAGTCGAAGTTCTTCTCGATGAGGTTGACGAGGTCAGAGTCCGAGTGCTTCGAGGTGCCGTAGGTCTCGACGAAGAGACCGACGGGGCGAGCGACACCGATGGCGTAGGCCGACTGGACGAGGACACGGCGAGCGAGGCCAGAAGCGACAATGGACTTGGCGATGAGACGGTTGATGTAAGCACCCGATCGGTCGACCTTGGAGAAGTCCTTGCCGGAGAAAGCACCACCACCGTGGGCACCCCAACCACCGTAAGTGTCGACGATGATCTTACGGCCAGTGAGACCGGCATCACCCTGGGGACCACCAATGACGAAACGGCCAGAGGGCTGGATGTGGTAGACGGTGCGCTCGTCAATGTACTTGGCAGGGATGACCTGCTTAACGACCTTCTCGAGGACTTGCTTGCGGAGCTCCTCAGTCGAAATCTCCTCGGCGTGCTGCGTCGAGACGACGACGGTGTCGACGCGGACGGGGATGAGGGCACCACCGTCCTTCTTGTACTCGACGGTGACCTGAGTCTTAGAGTCAGGGCGGAGCCAGCCGAGAGTGCCGTTGCGGCGAGCGACGGCGAGGGCAGCATTGAGCTTGTGGGCGAGAGAGAGGGTGAGGGGCATGAGCTCGGGGGTCTCGTCGGTAGCGTAGCCGAACATGATGCCCCTGCGCGCAGATGAAAGTGTGGTCATGACATGAGCGATAAGCATCAAGGGTCGTTTTCGACTGCGCGCTACTCACTGGTCTCCGGCACCGTGGTTCTCAATGTCACCGTGGTCAAGACCCTGGGCGATGTCGGGCGACTGCTGCTCAATGGCGACGAGGACGTTGCACGTCTTGTAGTCGAAGCCCTTCTCCGAGTCGTCGTAGCCAATCTCTGCGGGCATGAGGGTGGGAGAGACTGATGAGCCGACATAACTAGCCTTTGCCTCTGCAACGCCGATTGCTCACCCTTGATGGTGTTACGGATGATCTTCTGGTAGTCGAGCTGAGCCTTGGTGGTAATCTCACCGAAGACCATGATCATACCAGTCTTGGAGGCAGTCTCGCAGGCGACCTTGGAGTTGGGGTCCTGGGCAAGGCAGGCATCGAGGATGGCATCCGAGACCTGGTCACAGATCTTGTCTGGGTGACCCTCTCCGACTGACTCGCTGCGTGAGAGCGAAGGGTGGGCACAGATGATGGAGGGGGCAGGTCAGTGCATGGACATTGGCATCGAGGGAAGAGAGCGACATGGTTCTCGCTGCTCGCTGGACCGCACTCACGAGGTGAAGAGGAAGTGGCCCTCGGGGAGGATAGCCTTGCC
Organism: Jaminaea rosea; assembly: GCF_003144245.1. Taxonomy (NCBI): domain Eukaryota; kingdom Fungi; phylum Basidiomycota; class Exobasidiomycetes; order Microstromatales; genus Jaminaea; species Jaminaea rosea. The sequence continues at coordinate 2,250,003 of NW_020289975.1, read as the reverse complement.
GTTCTGTGCCATTGTGAATAAGTGGAAGTGGTAAGAAGTGGGTGGTGGTAAAGGGAGAAAGGAGTGGGGAGACGCGAGCTGCTCAACTTGGCCGCGGAGGAAGATCTCAACTGTCGGGTGCGCCGCCGCCGCCGTCTGAAAGGCGAACGTGGATGGAGGCTCAGTGCCTCCGGCCTCAACAATTGCGTGACGACCATGCAGCCTCTCTCCCACATGGCAAAAAGACCGAGTCCGAGCGTAGCGTCGAGCGTCGAGCGGTCGTGCGTCGAGACGAGGTCATCCGTCGACGACGGAAATCGGAGCCGCCAGACAGGCCCTCGAGATTGGATTGACAAAAGTGTTGAGCCAAGGGCCGGCGAGAAGGTCGGGCGACGGCGGCGACGGCGGATAGAGGGTGAATTGCAAGTCATCAAGTTCGTCGCCATCACCACCACCATCAGCATTACCGCTCGCCTGGATCCGACGCGACGATGAGGAAGGCTGCGAGGGCCGTCAAGACCCACAATGCGCTCCCGCGTATGGTAAGCAGCGAGTAGATTGATTTTCCTGTCCACGCCGTGCTGACCTGCGCCCTCTGTCCTGCTGACGCAGTCGTGGTCGCCTGAAAACCTCTACAACCTCCTGTCACGCTCCTTTGTCCCCTCTTTGGCCAATGACACCAACTTCAGGCAGACTTACGGCACCATGTACCACCAACGATGGCGCTCAAAACGCATGATCCGCGCCTATCACGGCGATCACCTGCCTGAGAGCAGATTCAAACGATGGTTCCTGCCAGTCGAGCTCCCTTCCTACACCAATCCAGCAGCATCAGGCTCGTCGAAGCCAAGACCCGGAGGCATATTTGAGGGCGTGTCTAGGGGAAGACAAGAAGGCAATGCGCAGAAGCTGCCCATTGCGAGCTTGTTTGTGCGGGAGATTGAGAGGAGACTGGATACCGCTGTCTTCAGGTGTTGCTTCGCCCGCAGTGTGTGGGAGGCGAGGTCGCTCGTTGTTCAGGGCAAGGTCAAGGTCAACGGCGTCAAGCTCAATGATCCCAACCGCTTGTTGGAGCCTGGAGACCTCATCAGCGTAGAGGCATCAGCGGTGCCGATGTTGTCGCCTGAGCTTGAGAGGAGGGCGCAGAGGAGAATTGCGGCGGCGAATGCGGGGACGCTGGAGGCCGAAGGAGCGTCAGCAGAGGAGGCGTCAGAAGAGGCAGCATCAGAGGCTGCTGCGACAGAAAAGCAAGAGGAGGGAAAGGGCAAGACAGAGCCCGAAGAGACTAGCGAGTCTGCTGAAGCCACCTCTGGAGAAGGGGAGACAAAGGAGGCATCACATTCCGAGAAGAAGCAAGCCAAGAAGGAGAAGGCAGCGGCTTCGGCTCCAACAAGAGCGCCTGGCGTGCTCCCCTTCAACCTCCCGCCATTCGCCGCTCCGTCCCTCTTCGTCCCTCCCTACCTCGAGGTCTCCTTCGCGGCCTGCTCGGCCATCTACCTGCGTCACCCGACGTTGACTTTTCACCAGCAGCAACAGCAGCAGCAGCAGCAGGATAGGGAGCAAGGGCAGTCAAGCGATGAGTCTGCTCCTAGTGCCCGCAACTACCGCCCAGCCCGAACGATTGTCTGCTCCGACCTGCCCACCCCCTATCACCCCTCGTCAGAAATGTTCTCCCTAGCATGGGAGCACTACGCAAAGAACTCGCCGCGCGTTCGCGGAGACCTGCGTCGCCTCAAAATGACAGCCAGAGTCGGCGCCGCGGACGGAGCGAGGATAGAGGGAGAGGAGCGTGGCGGTTTTACGCAGGCTAGGGCGCTCGATGGATGGAAGAGACTGCAGGCGCAGAGGAGGGGATGGACAAAGAGGAGGAGTACCGTCAGTGGAACTAGCGAGGCTACGGCTGGGCAGAGGAGATTGGGCGTGCCTGTCAGCAAGGCCGGGAGAAAGGCGTTGATGAGGAAGATGAGGATGAGAGTCATGAAGAAGCCGAAGACGGGCAAAAAGTGAAGGCGTGCGGGCACCTGACAATCCAGCATGATACATCCCACTCTTTCCGGTGACTCAAGCCTGCCAGATTGACCATGAGACGGTACCGGCTGATTTGCTGGCTCTAGCTATGATACATTGGCATACATGCCGTCCATCCCCGTCTTTCGTTACCTCATCTCGCCTGCCCACCCGTTCCATCAGCGGCAGCTCCGCCCGTACTAGCCTTGGACGCTACCGACGAGTGCTCCCTCAGCCTTCCCATCGGACTACTCGCTGCATCCTCTGCTGCGACAGAGAGGAGGCGGGACTTGTCATGAAGCTCCTGCGGCGCTGTGCCCCGGAATGACAGATAGTAGGTGCGAGACGGTGCCGCAAGGGCGTCGGACTGGAGCGGTGAGCGTGCAGGGAAAGTATCGTGATTAGCGTCCACATCATGATCAAAGCCTCTGCCCGGAGCTCACCAGCACAACATGTACGCTCTGGACGCTCGTGAATCTCGCTGCGAAACGAGCCAAGGGGTATTCTTGTATCCTATCCTCCGCATTAGCTACTGTAGCGTCCTGCTCTCGCAGCAGAAAGTCAGCCTGTGGCAGGCCAGAGCTGGGAGGGCCGGTCGCAGGGGCGGTCGACGGTGGGTCGTCGGTCACGTCGTCGAAGTCGAGGCCATTGGGGCGATTGACGTAGAGGCGGACCCGCTGCGGTAACAGCAGACGAGGGATGTGCGTCAATTCATGAGGACTGTCGATACGAGCTGCTCTCTGCTGCGCTCACCCGCGATGCATCCTCGCCGCTTCCCTGATTGATCAGAAGCGACGAGATCTTCACCGCCTGCGAGAATGGTATGTTGACAATGAGATTCGGCCCGTCCAGCGACTCTGTACAGTCGCTTAGATCCGCTCTGCGATGCCATGGCTTGAGCGCCTTTCTCGCCGCCTCTGCCAAGTCAGCTCGAGGTGGCCCAACATTGACGCCGTAGACGCCTCGCAGATCGATATACTTGTACAGACTGTACGAGTCCATCGACTCTGAGCTTGGCGCACTGCTTGATGGTGCGGCGTCAGTGCGCACTCGAGGACCGAAGAGCCCCGCCGGCAGGTCTGATGGCGGCGGCGGTGGCGGCTCGGACATGCTGAGGGGAAGAGCCGTGAGATGGCAATGCAGATTGGAACGAAAGGCAGTCGGGCCTCGTCAGCGGCGGACAGGGCTTTTTGCGCACAAGCCACGCTGTGTCAGTTGCAGATCCAAGGCTGGCTGAGACATCGACATCGCCGCCGGGCCGTAGTAACGAGGCTCGCAGGCAACGGTGATGCGGTAGGTCTCCTGGCGGCTATGCCCCTTGCCCAAGCCGTCCCAATGGCTGCCCTTTCTTCGCCAAGGCAGCCATCTCTCAAGAGCCGTTTGCGGCGCCGTGGTCGTCGACGGCAAAGAATGGCACCACCTGGCGGGCCGCCGTTCCGGCACTGTGACGTGGAAGACTCCTGCAGCCAGTCGAGGTGAGCGGGCGGGGGGGAGCAGCGAGCGACACATTCCCAAGGCACACACACGGGTCATAGCGTTCAAAGGTTCGCCTTGCTTCCATCCCATCTCGATCCATCCTCATCCTTGGTCCTCGCCCTCATCATCGTCGTGATCGTCGAGTAAGAGATGAAGTCGCACATCGCAATCGCCCTCTCTGCGGCAGCCGCCGTATCGGCGCAGGCTACCGAGCACGTTGAGCGCAAGCCTTTCGTTGTGAGTAGCGTAGCAGGCGGCATTGGGCAGCTGATGTGCGCTCGTCACAGCAGCAACAGACTGACCTCTCTTTTCTTTCGCGCAGCCCACGACGGTCAAGGCGCCATTCATCGAGCAGTTCCAAGAGGGATGGGACACCCGATGGACTGCGTCTCAGGCGACAAAAGAGCAGACTGGGGGTGAGGTCTTCTCCTACGTCGGCAAGTGGTCCGTAGAGTGAGCATTCCCGCTGCGAGTGATGATGACTGGCAGTTCAGCTAAACATGCGTTGTCCCTCATCTGCTCCACTCACAGAGAGCCGACTGTCTTCCCTGGTCTCCTTGGCGACACCGGACTCGTCGCCAAGTCCAAGGCCGCGCAGCATGCCATCTCTGCCCAATTCCCCGAGGTCATCAAGACCGATGGCAAGCCACTCGTCGTTCAATACGAGACGAAGCTGCAGAACGGCCTCTCGTGTGGTGGAGCTTACCTCAAGCTCCTCACCGAGTCGCCAGAAGGTATTCAGGCAAAGGAGTTCTCGGACAAGACGCCCTACACCATCATGTTCGGCCCTGACAAGTGCGGCCAGACGAACAAGGTCCACTTCATCTTCCGCCACAAGAACCCCGTCAACGGCGTCATCGAAGAGAAGCACCTGACCGACACGCCGTACCCTAAGCTGGCAAAGGTCTCGACCCTCTACACCCTCGTTGTCGAGCCTGACAATAGCTTCGAGATCCTCATCAACAACCAGTCGCGCAAGAACGGCACCCTCTTCGAGCAATTCAACCCTAGCGTCAACCCGCCCAAGGAGATTGAGGACCCCAAGGACTCGAAGCCCGCCGACTGGGTCGACGAGTCGCGCATCGCAGACCCCGCTGCTACCAAGCCCGAGGACTGGGATGAGGACGCTCCCTTTGAGATCCCCGACGAGGAGGCCGAGAAGCCCGAAGGCTGGCTCGAGAATGAGCCTCTTCAGATCCCTGACCCAGATGCCAAGAAGCCCGCTGAGTGGGATGACGAAGAGGACGGCGAGTGGCAACCTCCCGTCGTCCCCAACCCCAAGTGCGAGGACGCCCCCGGCTGCGGCCCCTGGGTCCGCCCCCTGAAGCGCAACCCTGACTACAAAGGCAAGTGGACCGCTCCTATGATCGATAACCCTGCCTACAAGGGCCCTTGGGAGCCGCGCAAGATTCCCAACCCGCACTACTTTGAGGACAAGCACCCCTCGCACTTCTCGCCCATGGGCGGCATCGGCTTTGAGATCTGGACGATGGACGAGGACATCCTCTTCGACAATGTCTACGTCGGCCACTCGCGCGAGGAGGCAAAGAAGCTGAGCGAGGAGAGCTTCGAGCTCAAGTTGCCGATCGAGCAGAACCGCGAAGAGAAGGCAGATGCCGAGGAGAAGGCTAGTAAGGCGGCCGAGGAGGCAAAAGCTGCCAAGGCCGCTGCTGGATCATTGCTCACCCGTGTCCGCTCTGAAATCGACGTCTTTATCGCTGCCGCCAAGCGCGACCCGGTCAACGCCATCAAGAGCCAGCCTCAAGTCGCCGCAGGTCTCGGTGCAGGTGTGACGGCCATGTTCGGTCTCTTGGGTCTTCTCTCGGGTCTCATGGGCGGCGCTGCGGGCAAGAATGTGGCTGCGTCTGCCAGCCAGAGCAAGAAGAAGGAGGAGGCTGCTAAGTTGGTCGAGCGCAAGGCTCAGAGCTCGGCTGTCAAGGAGAAGTCGAGCGAGACGGTCGGCAAGAGGAGCAAAAAGACTGTTGTGGCCGAGGATGACGAGTAATTGATTAGGAGCATTGGTGGAAAGGTGCGGTCAGGCGAGACACAGCTTCGCACGAGCATACGCTAGTGGGCCAGGCTCCTTGGAAGAGGCACGGCAACGGAGGAGAAATGCGGGGCTAGGCAGAGGAGGTCAGTGGTGGTGATGGCCTGACTGGAAGCACAATTTCTTTTCTCTCCATTGTCCAAAAAGCATATCTGCTATTCTGTGTGCTTGTCACGTCGCTCATCCTTCCTTGATCTGTGCTTGTCGATTCTCGTAGTGAAAATCGCAGCCTTTGCTCTCTGTCCGCTCCGCGTGCACGGGCCCTCGCCGCACAAAGCGCTGCAGCTGAGCTCGAACAACAGTTTCGCTCCTTGCCTTCCAGCCACCGTCCTCATCGCCAACATGGCGAGCACACCGCCGGACAAGTTCTCGTCGGTCATCCTGACCTTGGGAGCCGGCCTTCTTCTCTACTCGGGCGCCTCCATTGCCGTCACCTGGGTACAGCAGACATTCCAGCGCCGCTCTTCGACCTCCGATCATGACCCGTCTGCTCCTCCCTCCAAATCCTGGCAGGAAAGCACAGTGACCGTTTCCTACCCCACGGATCCCTCGATGTGCCAGTACCCTTCTGCTGCCGCCCCTCCTACTGGCGGTGGACAACCGTCACGCCCGCTCTTGCTGGCGGGAGCCCTGCTCAGGTTGATCGACGTGGTTGCTGGAGTAGCGGCCAGGCGACATGCCGGGCAGGGATGCGTGACTGTTAGCCTCGATAGTGTCCTGTTTCTGAGTCCAATCTATTTGGGCGACTTGGTGAGCAAACCGTCTCGCGGCAGACTTATGGACGAAATGGAGCGCTGATATGGCTGGTATGACACCGCGCCCAGATCCACCTGTCCGCAGCGGTCAATCGTTCCTTTAGCTCTTCCATGGAGGTAGGCGTGAGGGTGCTGGCTGAGAGTCCCGATGATCCAGGACGCTTGAGCTATGTTTCCCACGGTGAGCGAGCTGTGCGCCTGCGATAGGTCAATTCCAAAGCTCATCAGCCACTCCCCGCCTTGCCAGCCTACCTCACCTTTGTCCTGCGCAAGACCTCGGATCAGCCCACACGTCTGCCCCGATTGGTCCCAGAGACAAAATTGCAATGGCGGCGCCACTTCCTTGCGGGGCATAGACGTGCCCGTCGTCTAGCTGCTGCGGCAAAAGGGGTGGACGAGGACGCGATTCCACGCTCTGTGCTGGAGGAGGTGCGCGAAGTTGTGATGAGGATGGGGGCGAGTGGCGGGAGAAGGAGGGACAGGGAGGTGGGCAAGAGGACAATCGAGAGAGGGGAGAGGGAGGTGAGTCAGCAATATTCGGGGTAGAGACGAGGATGTGCTGATCAGCGTCCTTCCATCGCCAGATTATGGCGCGTGCAATGTATGGACGCAGGGACTCGACGCTGGTAATCCAGGAGGACAACGACGGGCACGTCCTTGGGCATCTACGAGGCGAGCCAGAAGCAGCTGGTGGCCAAGTCATCCGACAGCCACTGGAAGAAGTCAAGGCTACTGCACGTCACTTGGGCCTGCTTCACGATGGTCTTGGCAATGAGACGCAGGAAGAAAGTCATGACTCGAAATTGTCGAATCCATCACCACCGCTGCCGAGGAGGACACGCTCGAGGATGGGGTCATTCCTCTCCCCGCACCTTTGCGGACCCTTTGACACGTCGGCGCAAGGAACCCAAGGTCACCGCGACGTCCTGAGTGAGATTGCCATCGAGGATACGCTTGCCACCGTACTCCAGATCGTTTTCCCCGAGCGTAAGTCTGCGCCTTCCCCTAGCCGTCGTCACTCTTTTCCTTGATTGCTCACTCTCTGATTGCTTCTTCGACGCACGCACAGACACCAATTCAGTCTCGATCCTCTTTGGTGGCCAGACAATGGCCTGGCTGGAGCAAGCTGCGCTGATCAGCGCGAGGAATGTGGCAAGAGGCTTGCCAAATGTGCACTGGAAGACGGTCGCGATGGATGGATTGGAGTTCAAGCGGCCGGTCGTCGTAGTGAGTGCCCTGCTCCCCTTACTTTGACCTCTCGACGCTGACACTCCTTCCTTGCCAACGCTGCCTTGGACAGGGAGAGTGAGTCGTTCCATTATGTCACTTTGACCTTGTGCAAGATTTCGCTCACTCTTCCCCGCCATTCTCACCCACAGAGTCATGACCTTCACAGCGGTCGTTCTACGCACCTTCACGCGCTCATGCGAAGTTTACGTAGTTGCCTCGGCCGAATCACACGACCACGCAGGTGGGAAGCGACGCTTCACGAATGACGCGCTCTTCACGCTAGCACTGGCTGCCCCACCTGACGAGGATGCAGGAGGAGAGATAGAAGGAGCGTTGAGACGCATAGTGATACCAGAGGAATCGCCCCTGGAGACGTATGCAGGGGCTGCAGAGAGGAGAAAGGGCAGGAGGCTGCAATTGAGAGAGATGGTAAGTCTTGCTGCGGGCTTGAGGAGGAACGAACTCGCGCTCACGCACCAGATTCCACCCACCACACCAGCTCATGCGCATCTACGGCCCGAGCGAGGAGCAATGACACTCAGTTGCATTCCATTACTCTCTCTGCTCCCTGCCCTTATACCCTCTCCTTACATTCCCTCTCCAGCCACTTCAATCCCAGCTCGCCATCCTTCCCTTGCTTCTCAAGCACCGGTCCAACCTTCTTGAGCACCTCATCGTGATACGCATTGATCCACTCCTTCTCCTTGACGCTCAGCAAGCTCGCATCGATCAGACTGGTCTGAATCGGGCAGAGGGTAAGGTGCTCAAAAGTGAAGTATCCTTTACCACCAAAGTTGTTCTGCGTCTTTGCCGGTCGAACGATGACCAGGTTCTCGATTCGGATGCCCCACGAGCCATCCTTGTAGAATCCAGGCTCATTGCTCAACACCATCGCGTCACGCAGGGGAGTCTCGTTGAAGACGAGCCGTGTCCCAATTCCAGCGGGGCCCTCGTGGACATTCAAGTACGAGCCGACTCCATGGCCCGTTCCGTGGCGGTAGTCCAGTCCTTCCTCCCACAGGGCCCGACGTGCCAGTACATCAAGGAGGTACCCCGTTGTCCCCTTAGGGAAGACGGCCTCGTCGATCGCAATATGACCCTGGAGGACGCGCGTAAAGGCTGTTCTGATCTCCTTAAGCGTTGCTGGGTTCTCCTCTGAAGGAGCAAAGTGCAGCGTACGAGTGACATCCGTCGTCCCGTCCTGGAACTGAGCGCCAGAGTCACAGAGGTAGATTTTGGTCTTTTCGATGACCTCGCTCTTTCCCTCTTCCGGGCTGGGCGAGTAGTGAATTACGGCGGCGTTAGGGCCGGTGGAGGAAATGGTCGTAAAGGACTCGCCCTTGAAGCCAGGCATCGCTGCTCGGAATGCCTTGAGCTTCTCTGAGCCTTCATACTCGCGGACGGTCTTGCCTGCTTGGAGCTCGGCCTCGAGCCAGGCAAAGTAGTTTGCCAACGCGGCTCCATCCTGGATGTGGCAGTGTCGGAATCCTTCGAGCTCGACCTCGTTCTTGATCGACTTGAGGTCGATGACCGGTGAGCGGTCCACATCCGTCTTTTCGAGGCCACCGAGCGCATCAGAGACGGCGAGAGAGCCACGCTTGCCAATGAGGAACTTCTCCTTCTTGCCCTCTCCTTCCGAGGCACCCTGAGCGGAGGCCAAGCTTGAGCCGATGGCTGCAAGATCGGCATAGAAGCTCTCGTAGGGCTTGACGGCCACTCCTGCCTCGACGAGCTGCTCGCGAGCCTCATCGGTGAGCTTCGAGTGGTCGAGGTAAGCAGTCGCAGGGCCCTTGTCCTGAAGAGGAACGATGGCAAAACCGAAGAAGACGGGATTGTAAGGCACGTCCGTTCCGCGCAGGTTCAGTAGCCATGCCACTTCGTCCATCATGGTTGCCACAAAGCCCTGCAAGGTGACGCCCTGCCTGGCCCTCTCCTTGTTGAGCTTCATGACCTCAATGCGCACTTCATTAACCTTCTCTGCCACGCTCTTGCCGGCGTACTTGAGGGGCTGAATGAAAATCTCGTTTCGAGGAGCAGCAGGGCGAGCTTCCGGATCGTTGGAGGGGATGGCGTTCCAGATCTCGTCGATGAGATTTGTAGGGAGAGACTTGAGGCTGCAATTGCGCTTTGCCATCGACTTGGAAAGGTCTTGGTAATCGGAGATGGCGAGGAGGGAAGGGTCGATCCCTACTACACTCGAGGGTGGGAGATGCGAGGTAATGTACTCTGTCCACGTCGGTACACCCTCCTCTCCCTGCTTCATGAGCTTCCACACCTCGGGCTGAAGCTGCTGCCCGGCCTGGAGGAAGTAGCGGCCATCGGTGAAGAGGAGCGCTTCTGGCTCGCCGATCTCCTTGTCTGACTTTGCCGCAGCGCTGCCCGTGACAGGAGCGACGGTAGTGACGACGGCTGTGCCTGCTGAGCCGTTGAAGCCGGTGATGAAGGTCCTTCGCAGGTCGCACTCAGCTGGATACTCAGAGGCATGGGCATCTTCCGAGGGAATGACGTACGCTTGGACCTCATGCTGCGCCATGAGAGCGCGCAAGTGGGCCACACGCGCCGTCGTGTCGATTCGACCTTTGTTAATCGCTCCCATGTCTGGCTGATGTGCACGAGAGGGCGAGGAGTAGAAGGCACGTCGGTGGAGGGTCGGAGAGTGATAAGGTTGCAAGTGTTGGATGGGAGAGGCTGCGGACGTAGCAGAGCAGGGAAGCCGTGCTAAGGGTTGAGGTGAGGTAGTAGTGACACGGGTAGTGAGAGAACGGTGGAAGTTGCGAGCTAGTGATGTCTGCCTCAAGAGCATCAAAAATGTGACAAAGGAAGATGAGCAAAGGTCAGTTTCAACCACTTGACTTCGCTGCTGCTGCTGCCGCTGCCGTCGCTTCGCGCTGCGCGGGCCTTTCGCCGCTCGTCTGGCTCGCTCCGAGACAACAGACACGCACAGACCTCGACGAGACGAGTCGACGAAGCGGCGCCGACGGGCTGGCCAGAACAACCAACAACTTCTTGACATCCTCCCCTTCTTCTCACCGCCCACGCCGCCATGTCGTACAACCATCACTCGTCCCGCGGCCCGCCAAGAGGCTATGCATCCTCCTCTGCATCATCGTCGACGGCCAATGCCATCTCAGCCTTTGCTGACTGGGCGGCCAAATCGATTGACCCAGAGATGAGGATCACGCCCGTCCAGTCCTATGTCGAGCGATGCTGCGATCCCATCAACTCGCAGCCTAATCTGGCTCTCAATCTCGAGCTTGCAGATCATATCAAAAGCAAGCAAGCAAATACGTGAGCAAGGGATGGCCCGATCATCTCCTTGTATGCTAGTATGCTGACCTACTCTCCTTGCCTCCTCCTCTGGCAGCCCCCGCGAGGCAGCCTTCGCCGTTGTGCAGAAAGTCAATTCGCGTCATCCTCACATCTCTCTACTGGGACTTGACCTTCTGGATCACCTCGTCAAGAATGTAGGCTACCCTTTCCACCTCCAAATCGCAACAAAGGAGTTTCTCAACGAACTCGTCAAACGATTCCCCGAGCGGCCCCCTCTCTTCCCTTCGCCATCGCAAACCAAGATCCTCGCCCTCATCCACGAATGGAGAAACACCCTCTGCGTTGATTCGAAGCATAAGGAGGACCTCGTACACATTCGCGATATGCACCGGCTGCTCACGTATAAAGGATACCGTTTCCCCAACTTGGACTCCAGGGCAAAGGGGGTGATGCAGCCCACGAATAATCTGCGCTCGCCCGAGGAGTTAGAAGAGGAGGATAGGGCGGCGCAGGCTGCTAAGCTGCAAGAGTTGATCAGGAGGGGTACGCCGAGAGATTTGGAACAGGCGCAGGAGCTGATGAAAATCATGTCCGGGGCGGTGAGTGCCAGCGATGAGCGCCAGGGCGTCCACCAGCCTTTGTTGACATGCTGTTTGTCCCATTGCAGGAACCGGAGAGCAAGCCCGATTACGCCTCACAAACGGAAAAAGAGCTTGACAAGGTCCAATCACGCGCTATCCTGCTCAACGACATGCTCAACAACTACCAAGCCGGAGAGCGATTCGTCAAGGGGGACGGCTATGATCAAATCGCTGGCCATCTGCGCGGTGTCCAGCCGAGACTTCAGAAGTGGATCTCAGAAGCAGAAGATGGAGAGTCGCAGCAGATGGACAGGCTGTTGTTGCTTAACGATCTGGTCAATCAGGTCTGCGAACGATACCAGGCGTTCAAGAAGGGAGACTTGAGCGCTACGGTCAACATTGACCCCAGTATCGACCCTGCCAAAGGAGGCTCCGCGGCTGTGCCTACTGCCAAGATCAGTGATCTCATTTCGTTTGACGACGAGGGAAGCGCTGCAGCAGCGGACTCGGCGGCCAAGCCGGCCGCCTCGTCCTCGTCGATCATGGACGACTTCGCAAGCCTCACCTTTGACTCTGCTCCTTCCGCTGCTACGACAGCAGCAGCGAGCTCATCATCGACCGGCACTGGTCCTGGAGGTCTCCCTGCTAATCTCTTCGACACAAGCAAGCTGTCCCGCCCACCAGCGGGAGGTGCAGCATACCAGTCAACTTTTGGAGCAGCGACGCCGCCGATGGGAGGGGCAGTGACCCCAGGCGGTGGCAACGCAGCCATTCCAGCACAGAGCTCAGGCTCACAGCTCGGCGGCTGGGGAGCACTACAGCTGCCCACAGCAGGCGCTAGCTCATCAGCCTCATCGCCCTCGCCGGCCCAGCCTGCAGCATCATCAAAGAATGGCAGTGGCAAGGGGAAGGACCCTTTTGAGGATTTGCTAGCATAGTGTTAGAGCGCGAGCGTTTTCAGAAGTAATTTGAAATCAAAGTTACCAGTTCTGTACCAGAGCAAACAAGCTCATTCTTCGTCGTAGTCTTGTGTCTCGATAGCCTCTCGGCGCTGCACCGGGAGCCTCGGCAGGCTGCTGCACCAGGCGTGATCAAAATCGCCGCGAGTCGAGTCGAGCGGATCGAGTGGAAATGGGCGTGGTGGGGAAGTTGAGCGGCGGCAAGGGTGCCGTTGCCTTTCTTGCATTTGCCTTTAGCACCATCGCCGCCATCCCAAAGCCATCTCTACAGACTATCCACTGTCGAGTAGACACGCAGTCATGGCCCCCGCAGCGACGACGGCATCGTCGTCAACATCAGCGTCTGCTGCGCCTGGCCAGGCATCTGCGTCAGGCTCAGCAGCCGGACCTGCGTTGACTCCAAAAGGCAAGCAAGGACGTCCTTCCTCCGCTTCGACTTCGATGGAAACGACATCAACTCCAGCGGGCGCGACAAACAACTACTCGATGCCCATCTCCGCCCCTTCTCCCGGCATAGCTACGGGCGAGCCATGGACTCATCCACCCAACTACTCGCAGTTTCCCCCTCCCGTCGCAGCACCTTCTGCTCTCGAGCTGACCCGCAAAGGGTCGCGATCCAGCCCGACAGACGAAAGCGGGGCCAGTGGATCAAGGCTCAAAGGTATTGGGAAAGCGCCACAGACTGTTGCGGATGCGGTGGCTGCTAGTGTGGGGAACAAGAAGGAGAGGAAGAGGAAGGTGAGCAGCCGGTGCTAAGGAGGTGCGACATGTGTGACGCGACATCCACTGACCTGGGCCGCTTCCTTACTCAGCGTATCCATTACTCGTGTGCGGAGTGCCATCGACGTAAACACAAGTGTGATCGACAATATCCATGCGGTCCCTGTCTCGAACGTGGGATTGGTGACAGCTGCAGAGTGAGATCGATCCGGCAACTGAGTCAAATCCTTGGACGTACGCTCACAACTGTGCGCCCTTGTTCCTTCGCACATTCACAGCCATTCGAGAGCGGCGACGAGCATGGTGATCATCGTGACCGTATTGCTCGACTAGAGGACATCGTCGAGGCTTTGGCGACAGCGCAGACAAGCCTGGCTAGAGAGCTCACAGAGGCTCGACAAGCTGGCCTCCTGCCCGGCAGTAGCAAGGACGCGACGACAGCAACAGCAGCAGCAGGCTCTTCAGCCAATACTGCGTTGTCCGTGCCAGCCATTGCAGACGATGAAGACGACAACTCGCGCAACAAGCGCCTCCGTCCACCGTCGATGCGCGGCATGGAGCGCGAGGAACTATTCCACGCTGAGCGCAGGACCGAGGGCATCGATGAGGATGAAGATGGGCGACGAGTGCCGGGCAGTGCATTGGAGAGGAATGGCAATCCGCTCGAAGGCGGCCTGACAACAGAGGGTGATGCCTTCTTTGGCGCATTGGCCTTGCCAAGCGTCAGTCGAGGCGCGGTTGAGACGGAAATCAATGGCCAACGCCTGGAGCTCGGCGCTCATCTGCCGCGATTCCCTGCCTCGTTCAAGATTGCTCGTCTCGTGTCAGAGGGAGGCGCAGCGCCCAATGTCGTCGCTGAACTCATGGAGCTGCTACCTCCAAAGAGCGTCACCGATGGTCTCCTTCACCTTTACTTTCGCGACATCAACAACACCCGCCTCCCCATCCACGAGGGCACCTTCCGCCAATCGTACGATGCCTTGATGTCCTTCAAGTGGGGCAAAGCCCGAGAAGAGGTTGGAGACGATGGCGCCCGACACGTTCCCTTTCTGGCATTCCTCTTCATCCTCTTGGCCATCGCCAAGCGCAACGAGCCAGAGTCGATGACGAGCGAGGATGAGGCAAAGAAGGGCGCAATGAAGCTCTACCATGCCTGCCGCAAGACGATTCATGTTGCAACGTACATTCGCGCAGACCACATCGACCTCGTCCTCGCGCAGACTTTCGCTGCTCGCTACCTCATCACTTGCCGGCAGAGCGCAGAGAGCTGGAGCATGTTGGGCAGTGCCATTCGAGCTGCTCAAGCCATCGGTCTGCATCGCGACGGCAGCAAGCTCGGCCTCGATGCCTCAACCACAGAACGACGTCGTCGCCTCTGGAGTCTCCTCTTCTACCTCGACAAGTCGACATCCATCCTGCTGGGCCGCCCACCCGCCATTCAAAATCATCACTGCGATACCATGGCCCCCTCGGACGTGGACATCGACACAATGCCGCGCACAGCGGTTGCGGGTCCGCCAAAGTGGGCCGACCCCGGCTCTCCGCCGGGCGTGTTCAACTTCGTCGCCATTCGCCATGCCCTGACCATCATCACGGGCAAGATTGCCGAGCATTTCCAAGACCTTTCGCGCCCGCGAAGCTACTCAGACGTTATTGCGCTCGACGAGGAGCTCGAGTCCTTCAAAGCAAGTCTGCCTGCGCCGTACAAGGCGCAGGAGAGTCAAGGAATGGACAAGTCCTTCGATACGGTCTGCCCATGGTTGCCGCTGCATCGCTACCTCATCTCAGTGGAGTACCACTACATTCGTTGCACGCTGCATCGCCCCTACTTGCTTCGCAACTCGGAGAAGTACGCGCTGAGCCGCAACGCCGCTTTTGCGTCAGCGAGGGAGGACAGGCGTGTCCGACAGGAGTACAAGCGCGATGTCCAATGGCCCAAAGACAGGGCGCGCAAGCGTCATATGGGCGGCTTGTATCGTCTGTTCAGCTCTACGTTGATCACCGGTATCGAGCTCCTGCTCGACCCGACTGGAGAGGACGCCGAAGAGTTGATGGCTTGTCTGGATGAGTTCATCGAGAAGCATAACAGGAGGGCAGAGAAGGATCAGTGCAGTAAGAGGGAGGTGGCGATCATCGAGCTGTTCAGGCAGAAAGCGAAGGATCCAAGTTGGTGCGCTAGGAAAGGGGCGAAAAAGGCCACGGTGGCTGCGGGTGGGCAGCCGTCGCGCAGTGGAGCAAGGACGCAGCCTGGCGATGGGAGCGCGGACAGCCAGCAAGGTACAGCAGGTCAGTCTGGCGGGCCCTTTGCACGTATGATGGACTCGCCCGCTCCTGGCTCCTCCGCAGCGGCAGGCAAGCACGGCGCCAGCGCCAGCGGGAGCAGTGGTTCTGGGTCCGTCACCACCCCGCACGGCGGCGCCCTCCTTCCCTCGGCTTCCTCTATCCCCTCCTTCAACCCGCAAGAGCTCGCCCAATCAATCTTCGACACCCTTGGCGGTGGGATGGATCAATTCAACCTCACCTCTGCCCTTCAGCAGCAGAACAAGGGGCGTTCAACCGGTGCAGCCGGAGCGGATGGGACGAATCCCTTTGGTGGCATCGCTGGGCCCGGAATGGCTCTGCCCGAGGATCTGAGTGGGATTGGAGCAAATGGAGCGGGAGGGAACTTTTATGATTCGTTGTGGGGTGGGGGAGCAGGCGGTGGAGAGTACTCGGGAGCATTGACGCCAGCGATGAACGGCGGCGCTGTGAGCGGTAGCAACCAGCCTTGGGCGAACTCTTCGGCATTCACGAATAGTGGAGCTGGTGGTAGTGCTGCGTCGCAGGTAGCCGGAGCTTCGCCTGCTTCCAGTGGCGGAGGGGGAAACCTGTCCAACATGGACTGGAGCGCGGATAGCTTGATGCCCTGGGGGGCCATGATTGAGGCCATTGCGATGCAGAAGCCTGGGCAAGGCGGCAATGGTGGGAACGGTGATGGGTCGAATTCTTGATTTACCTTGTATTCCAATTCGAGTCATTTATTGTCGTGGCGTCGCAAGCATCGTCGAGATGGAGCCAGGTGTGATGGACTCGACGCGTGAGGAGCAGAGCGGGCGGGAGGGAGGTGAGACGCGCGCTCTCTGTCGGACTGGCGGCGCGTCGTGGATGTGGATCTGAGCGGGGCGCCCTGGAGATTCTCCTGTTCCTCCAACACATCATCACCACCACCACAACCACAACTTCCATCGTCTTGCCTCCGCATGGCCTCGTCGTCATCCTCGACGAGGGCTCGCACCTCGTCCGGCCTCCCACGGGAACCGGTCGGTGGACCCTCCACCTCTTCGCTGCCCCCCGTCACGCCCCGCCGCAAGTACAAGCGCAAAAGCAGCGCTGCTCCT
The DNA here is from genome assembly GCF_003144245.1 of Jaminaea rosea. Classification (NCBI taxonomy): domain Eukaryota; kingdom Fungi; phylum Basidiomycota; class Exobasidiomycetes; order Microstromatales; genus Jaminaea; species Jaminaea rosea. The sequence continues at coordinate 2,233,602 of NW_020289975.1, read as the reverse complement.
TTGAGCAGCAAGCAGTTCGATAAGATGACGCGACAGCTGTTGATGGTCCAGCAGTCGACGCGCAAGGCCGGTGGAGATGGGATTGAGGAAGAATCAGAGGGAGCGCTGGGTGCCTCCAATGATAATACGCCGCCTGCAGGCGTGCCCCCTGCAGACGTTCTGGCCGCGTTGGACCTCAATGGGAATGGGCCTGCGGATTCGGATTCGATCGTTGCACTTGGCCAGCCGGGGAAACATCGACCTGCAGTTACGACTACCTCATCGACGACGCGCCAGCTCGGTGATGGTGCAGTGCAGACTGTACGTGAGACGGAGGAGGTGAAGAGGAGTCAGGTAACGGAGCATTGGCTGAGGAAGATCAGAGGGACGGGGACCACGGCTGGGGAAGGGCCATCCGGGTCTACCAAGGGGCCAGATGGATTGAGCATGGCTAGGGCGGCTGTCAAGGGCTTGCAAGGGAGGAGACAAGGTGAGTGCAGCGAGGATCAGCTCAAGAGGAGGGAAGGCAGTAGTGCTGATTGATCTCTTTGCTGCACAGCTCCCACAGATTCGTTCGCGCACGAAGGATCCTTCATCTTCAATCCTCTTGGCCGCAGAGTGCCTAGACAGTCGCCTCGCAAACCAGCAGCACCACCGCCAGCAGACCTGCACCGATCCAAGACCAGCTCGAGACCTGTCGATGGTCAGGTCAATGGCGAAGACGCGGGCGACCTTCAAGCGCTCGACGATGATGGCGCAGAGCCTGCGGACGACATTCAGGCCGAGCCCTCTGGTCTGACCATGATGTCCCGCGACGTGCAAGAGGCAGCCATCATCGAAGACCTTCTATACGTCCTCATGGGCATCGAGGGTCAATTTATCACCTTCGCCCCCGGCTACGATCCAGAAGACACGGCATCCCAGCTCCGCGGCCCAACATACCACGTCGACGCATCCCTCGACGCATCCCTCAAAGGTCTCGTGCTGCGCATCCTCCCGCTTGCCTCGTGCTATTCGGCCGTCACTGCCTTTGTGGATTTGGACTCGACGATGCACTACGGGACGGTCACTCATGCTCTCTGCGCTGCGATCCGGACGGTCCTGTGCGACTACGAGGCTCTGCTTGTCAGCCTGGAGCATCAGATGGCTACCTCACCGCAATTCACGCTGCAGAAGCTCTGGCTCCTCATTCACCCCACTCTGCACATCTTCTCGCTGGTCTACGCGCTCGTGAGCGACATCGCCTCCATCACGCACGCTGATATTCTCGAGTCAGACGATGAAGAGGGAGACTCCGATGACGACGACGACAGCGACGCGGCGGAGGACGAGGAGATGAAGGAGGCTCAGGCCGAGCTGGAGAGGGAGCGCAAGGCCCTCTTTTCAGGCCAAGACGCTCAGGCAGAGGGAGGCGATGAGGACGCAGTGCAAGGTGGCATTGCCAAGGGCGGCGAGGTGTTGAGCATGCTCTGGGATAGGGTGGAAAAGCAGTCTGGCGATCCACGAGCGCATCAGCTCTTCCTCGACCTCTTTCACCAAGCATCTCAGCCTTACGCGCGCATTCTGGTCACTTGGGTCTCGACCGGCGTACTCGTCGACCCATACGACGAGTTCATGGTCTTCGAAGACCAGAAGGTGACTTACGATTCCCTCAAGACAGATCCATCGGATATCTACTGGGAGCAGCGCTACACGCTGCGAGATCAGAACATCCTTGCGAGCCGGGAGAGAGAGAGGCAAGGCCTGAGTGAGGAGGACTACGAGGCTCGCCTGCAGGAGGACGAGCAGCTCATCGCCAACGGACGTGGCCTCTTCACCGGCGGGGCAAAGATCCCCAGCTTCCTTGAGCCTTGGAAGTCCAAGATCCTCCTAGCGGGTAAATACCTCAACGTCGTACGTGAATGCGGCATCGATGTGGCTACGGTCATCCCGCAGCCGCCACCGCCGAGCGATGCTGAGGGAGCAGACGCGGGCGAGCGCTTCGTCATGACGTCTGACTCCTTCCTACGACGCATTGAAGAAGCCTACCACCTCGCCAACACGCAGCTGCTCCACCTCCTCCTCCACGACTACCATCTCATCGAACGTCTTCGCTCCCTCAAGCACTACTTTTTCTTCAGCCAATCCGACTTCTTCTCCTCGTTCATCGAGCAAGCCGAGCGCGAGTTGCGCAAACTCGTCAACCCTATGCACGTGCGAGACAGCGTCAAGACGCGACTGCAAACGCACATGGGCATGGTACTAGGCAGCTCGGCCGTGGTGGGGTTCGCAGACCCGTACAAGGAGGATGTCAAGGTTGGCACCGCGCTGGACAATCCGTATGAAAGCTTGAAGAGGATTGCGAACACGCGCGGAGTCAAGGGAGGAGCCGATGCCGCGGAGGCGATTGCGCTGAAGGCCAAGATGAAGGCGAGGGAGAGGGACTATACCGCGATTCGTACGTGTCTACGCCGCAGCAAAGTAAGGAGCTGTCCCTCGATACTGACACTCATCTTTTGCCTCCTGTCGCCTGCCAGTCCTCGACGTCCTCGAATTCGACGTGACGGTCAAATTCCCCGTCTCTCTCGTCATCTCCCGCAAGAACATGATCCGCTGGAAGTTCCTGCATACGATCCTCATCCAATTGAAAGTGACCGAGCGCCAGCTAAGTGACGTTTGGCTGGAGCAACAGGCCAAGCACTGGCAAGCGCGCTGCAGCGATCACCCGGAGCTGGAAGGGTGGAAGATGCGCACTTTCAAGCTGCGTCATCGTATGACCTTCTTCGTCCAGAGTCTGCTGGCCTTCTTTACTGGAGAGATCATTGAGCAAAATTGGGCGCAATTGGAGAAGAAGATGGAGGGCGCTCGAACTGTTGATCAGTTCCTGCGAGATCATACGGACTTCTTGAACGAGTGCAGAAAGGAGTGTATGCTTACGGATGTGCGCTTTGTTGAGGTGAGCAGCAGCAGCAGCAGCAGGAAGCGAGAGTGTGGCTGGCCGTCAACAAGTTGGAAGCTAATCACATCTTGTCTTCCACCACGCACTCGCGCTCAGTTCCTCCAACGTCTCATGAACAGCGCTCGCGTCTTCTACGAGAATCGCAGCCGGCTCGACGACCATGTCCTCATGACGACCTCGGCGTGGGCAGCAGCCAAGGCCTCAGATGGGCCCGACGCCAGACCTGCAGAGCTAGGTGCAGACATGTGGCGAGCTCTGGAGAAGCAAGAGAGCAAGTGGGCCAGGGCAATGAAGGGGTTCAATAGCACGGTGCAGTTGCTGGCTACTACGGATAACCCAGCGGCATTGCCGCTCGCGATGAGGTTGCAGTCTGCTTGAGTGGACCCGACGTAGACCTTTGTTTTTCCTTCTCTTTGTAATTGTATTCTCGATCCTCTTGCACTCGCTCCTCGTCCTCCTCAGTGCGACATCCTCGACATCCTCGATTCATGCTGCACCCGCTTCAGTGTCGGTACGCGGCTGACAAAGAGAACCCCGCGGCGAAGTGGAGACAACAGCAGCGGCAGCGGCGGACTGGAGGCGATTTTGGCTCGTCGCTACGCCTGTCCTGTCACCTTTTTCCTCCTCATCACTTCATTCAATCGACCCTTTCTCCATCACTTCGACAGCATGGCCTCCTCCTCTCGCCTCCCACAAATCTATTCCCGCTTCCTACGCCTCTCTTCATCCTGGCCCATCGACCCGCTCCGCCCTAAGGTATCCTTCGGGGAAGCCATCCGCATCAATATTGGCAAAGCGCTCCTCACCACTCCTCCTACCCCGACACCGCCCATCCCATCGTCGGGGAAGAATGGCTCGCCGCCCACGCCTGGAGTGACGGGAGAGCCGCACAAGGATGTTGAGTCGTTGAGTTACAAGAAGTTGACCGAGGATGAGATCCAGTATGCGGAGAGGGCGGCGGATGCGCTTGAGGGATTGAGGACGGGGAGGGAGACGAAGGATGTGAGTAAAGATGGCGGCGATCAGGAGGCGAAACAGGAGCAAGACGCTCACGTTGCCCCCCTCTTCGCGAATCGCAGCATCCCATGTCCGAATCCATCCTGCGCCCAAAGTCTGACCCAGTTTACTACGAGCGTCTCCGAAAAGGAATCGAAAAGGCGGCGCAGGGCGACCCGTTGAAGCCTTCCTTTGCCAATCGAGTTAGGATCTTCTTCGGGGCAAAGCCCTTGTAGAGCCAAGGAGAAGAAAGCGAGTCAGGCGAAGGGAAATGTGCAGGAAGACGGAAGACAGTTGGAAGGATATGTCGATTTCGAGTCGATGGTAAATACAACAAATGAGATGACAAGTGGAAGTCGGACGTGCTGATAGGTCAAATGCTGCGTCTCGATCATTCTACGGAGGTCCACCACCTCTCCCCCTTCCCCTTGCTCTTGCCCCCCAACCTGATCCAGGCATAGGTCCACCCCCGCCTGCGCCTGGCGGTCCGCCTCTACGTCCACCTCCTCGTCCTCCCCAGCCTCGTCCTCCACCATGGCCGTGCCCACCGTGATGTCCTCCCAACCCTCCGTGGCTATGTCCATGTCCCGACGGACCGAATCCGCCATGCATTCCTCCTGCTCCTGCTCCTCCTCTTGCGTCCCAATCATCTCGCCCACCACGCTCTCCCGCATTAGCGCCCATGGCTCCTCCTCCTCTGCCTAAAATGCTCAAGCCATTACCGCTTCCCAATCTCTGCGGCCCTAGTCCCACGCTGGGCGACGGCGGCGGAGAGCCACCGTCCACACTTCCACTCAAGCCCTTGGGCTTGGGCCCACTTGGCGCGTTGAGCGGAGGAGCGGGACCTGCGCCGGCGGGTGGGAGGTCAGAGGTGAAGCTGGGCGGTGAGCCTCCGCCGATGCCGGAGGAAGACGTGACGCTATTGCTGTGTTGGCGGGGCGGGGCACCAGAGGGTGGATGCCCGATGGGCGTCGCATTTGGACCTGATGTGGCCGCGTTACCGCCAGGGGGACCTTGCTGCTGCCTGTCTTGATGTTGGCTCTGCTGCTGGTTCATAAGCGCCTTCGGTCCCTTAGGAGGATTGAAGGGAGCTGCCAGTCCTCCTGATGCCCCCGGACCTGCGCTGCCTCCCAGAGCATTAGGTGGTGATCCGCCAAGCCGAAGTGCTGCTGGCCCGCCTGGGGTATTGGATCCCAATGGCGTGCCAGAAAATGACGACGAGTGCATGTGCGGTCGCACCCGCGGGCTCGGTGGAGGCTCGAACGTGCTCGGTCCGGCTGCTGATACGGGTCGAAAGGATTGCGTGGATGCTCCGCCTGCGCCCGTTGCCGTAGGGGCCTGTGGTGCCGCAGACATGGGAGCTGGCGGTGGCGGGCGACTCGATGGTCGAGCGCCTGTGTGAGAAGGCGGAGGCAAGGGCGGCGGCACACTACCCATTGCTCCTCCCCCACCACTGGCGGCCATGCTAGCGGATCTGGCTCCCCACCCGGGCAAAGGCGCCTTGCTCGGCGGGCTAGCACTGCTCGCCAACGGCACAGGACGAGGCGGTGGTGGCGAGCCTTGGCTCGTGTACGAGGGACGACGCGGAGCTGAAGTCATCGGCGCTGCAGTCGGTGGCGGCGGTGCTGGTGCGGGCGGCATGGGCCGAGCAAAGCTGCCGCTCCCGCTGGCGCTACTACTGGCCGTAGGTGATGCCAGTGCTGCTGAGCTCGTATTCGAACCCATGCCGGCTCCAGGCATGGGCGAGGGGGACAAGACTTGCCTCCCAAAGGTGCTGACGCTTGCAGGAGGGGAGAAAGCCGGCGAGGCCGAAGGGTAAGCGCTGCTTGGCATCGAGGACGTATCGACCCCTCCAGCCGAGCCAGCCTGCGGCATGGAGGTCGGTGCCAGTGGTGCTGGAGGAGGAAAGTAGTTGTCGGCTTGCGAGCGCGGTGCGAGATATGCCTCGCCCATCGAGCGTGGTGGGAGCGGGGCAGGAGGTAGAGGCGCTTGCGGCGTCATTGCCGTCGAGGAGGCGGTGCCCATCTCGACATTAGGCGAGAAGACGCTCGGTGAAGGTGGAACTACAGAGACTGGTGTCGCGAGTTGGGTGGTGTTGATCTGGTCGAGAGGATTGCCCGCCCCCGAAACTGTCGCTGATGGAGGAGACATGCCAGCTGCAGCTGAAGTTGCTGCACCAATGTCGAGGGAGGCCTTGCGCTTCTCCGCTTGCTGCTTCTTCCAGTCGGCGAGGGAGAGTTTGGCGCGAGGCTTCTCTGGCTCTGGTGCGGGGACTGGCGTAGGCTCGCGCTCAGGCTCTGCTGGTGCTTGAGCGTCTGTGTCCGGCCCCATCTCAGCCTCTCCGTCCCCTCGGCCTTCTGCGAAAGGTGGTAGCATCGGCGAGCTCTCCTGCTTCGTCTCCACCATCTTCTGCTCCGCCGAAGGAATGCCATCACTCTCACTGTCCGACATCATCGTCGAGGCCATCCTCCTCTTTCTCTTCTTCTTCGACTCTTTCCCTGCCTTTGTATCAATCTTGCGCTTCTTGCTGCGCTGCTGCTCCTGCTCATCCTCGACGGAAGATTCGGAGTCAGCAAGCGCCGCCAGCTCGCTGCGACGACGCTCCTTTTCGGCAGCCTTTTTGTCCTTCTTTTTCTTCTTGCGCTTCAGCCCGGCGTCGTCGTCGCGGTCACCATGCTCTCCGCTGTGCGATGGGCGTCGCCCGATGGGCTCCGAAGGATCGTCGTCTTCTTCTTCGCTGAGATCGCTCTCGTAGATCTCAGGAATGGCGGACGGGATGCGTACGTCTGCTCGTGGTGGGGCTGCGCCGTCGTCGTCACTCATGTCGCGATCGCTTTCGTTGCCTGGCGCACTGCTGAGCGGCGAGCTTGGGTCGGCAAGAGCGCTTCTCTTGCTCCCGCCTGCTCGTTTCGAAGATGACACCTTCTTCCTCGGTGCCGTCACCTTCTGCCCCGCAATTTCCGCTTCCTCATCCTCATCAGACGAAGAAGCGAATGGCGTCGCCCTCTTCGAAGGCTTTGCGCCCTTCCTACCTGCAGCCACTCTGCGTTTCAGCTCTTTCGCCTCTGCCCTGGCCTTCATAGTCGCAGCTGCCCTCTGCGCCTTTCTTGCGTTGCCGCGATTCGTCTTGTCCTCAGCATCAGGATCGTCGTGATGGATGTGATTGGCTTTGAGGCGTGTGCCCGCGATGCGCTTCTTCAAGGGCAGAACGGCGGGTCCGGCTTCTTCGTCTTCGAGCTTGATAGCGGTGAGACCGTCCTCGTCGTCATCGTCGTCACTGATCTGACTGAGACCGGAGAGGGGCTCGGTCAGGGAAGAGGCGTCCGAGGCTGTTGCGTCCGAGTCCGTCGCATCGTCATCGCTGTCGTATGGGCCGAGAGGAGAGCTTGGCTCTCCTTCTTCATGTAGCGCAGCGGCCAAGATGCTCTCCGACTTCCTGTCGAAGGAAGCAGCTTCAACCGCACCTATCGCAGCAGCCAAGTCGGCCTCGTACACGCGCGCCACCCTCCCGTTGGGCAACAGCTTCGTCGGCACCCTCCCACTCCTTAGCACCTGCTCTCTCAGCGACACCTCCATTCCCTCATCGATGTGCGACTGCGGAGGCGTCAGAGGCGGCATACCGAGACTCCTCCATGCCCTCCTCGCCCCGACCAATGGAGAAAAGTCTGGAGTCTTCACCCTTCTGTGGGTATTCCTCGCACTGCCCGGAATGTTGACGTTCAGCAAGCCCATTCCCTGCCCAACACGCAACATCTGCGCAACAGCACAATCGTGCTTGCGAGCGTTCGAATGGCTGCCACTTGATCCCGAGCCGGCTTGAGGAGTGGCAGACCCAATACAGCTGCACAGAGTGATACTGAGCAGAGCTGCAGTGGCCGCGTTCATCTTGTTGGAAAAGATGGTCGACGCGTAAGGAAAGTCCCCCTTGTCCGCCATCTCCACCACGGTGACGCTGCGCGGTCTGCTCGGGGTCTCGAGGGCGGGATTGCGAATGATTTCGGGGAGGAAGTGCACGATGTGCTGATCGTCCCATTCCCAGCCTAGGATGATCTCTTGGGAGGGCTTGATGGAGGTGAGAGCGAAGAGACCGAAGCGCAGCTCGGCTTCCGCCGAGGGAAGCTCGTCGGTGGCCAAGTGAGTGAAAGTAGGTGTGCCAGCTCTTGAGATCGAGTGGGGAGAGTCACTCATCTCCTGGCCGGAAACGTCGCGATAAAACAAGATAGGCCGCAGTACGGCGTTGGGATGGCAGCCAAAGCGGGCAAAGCGCGCCTCAGTGCCAAAGCGTCGCGCATCGATGGCTAGGCTGAGTGGCGGGGGGAACAGGTGGGCATGTGGCTTTGTAGCGCCCAGGACGCCGTACTGATTCATCGGGTCTGCGCGATACGATTCCGCCGTGGTAAGCTCGCCGCGATACTCTGTGATGAATGAGCCAGGTCGGATAGCACTCTCGGCGAAGAGACCATGCATGCTCGGCTTGGAGAAAGCCCGCGTAGCGCACCATGGCCTCGCACGCTCGTTGGGCAGAGTTGCGATGTAGCTGACGTTGGTGAAGACGGCGGCTGAGGCTGCATCGGAGATGTTGCGGACGTAGACTGGGCAGGCAACGCTGCTAAGGGAGGAGGCGTGCAGCTCGATGGGGACGCATTCGTTGCCTATCGCCGAGAGACCGAAGACATGCCCGGCTGTCGAGGCGTTGGCTGCATTCGCGTCCATCTGGTCGACGTCGAACTGCTCGGCATCGTCGCCCTCTGTCGCCAGCTGATCCGGCATGGCGGCGAGAGGAGCGCGTAGACGCCCGTCTGCATCTTGGACAGCCTTGAGGGGGGAACCCGCATCATAGTCGACCATGGCAGCTGCAAGAACATCGATGACGCGACTCTCAGTGACGAGATTGCGGCTGATGGGCGTGAAGTCGAAGTGCCAGGCCTCCATCTTTTCCGCCGCCGTCAAGGCATCATCTTCCGTCTTGTCCTCTCGCGGCGTCGTTGTTGGAGGGAAGGAGAATGTCTTTGGCGTCGTGGCGCTGGCTGATGTCGGTGTGGCTAGAGGAGTCTTCCTCGATCCAGGCTTGGGGCCAGGTTTGCGACGGCCTGTCATCGATGGCTTGGAAGGGCCAGCAGTTGGCGTAGGCAGATCAGGCGCCACGAATTCAGTATTGGAGAGGTCGATGTTCTGGCTGGGCTTGCGAGATCGAGGTGGGATCGGAAGCTTTGGCGGAGGGAGTTGAGGAGATGAAGACTGCTTCGAGGCTGACTCGAGAGGCTGAAGAGGTAGCGAGGGTGACGACGAGGGCGCCTCGACGGGCGACTTTGCAACTTCGCTCATTCGCCGGTCGATGAATGCTCGCTCTGCTTTAGCCTTGCGAGCGTCGTGCTCCAGCCTACGCTGTTGATGAGCCTGAGCAAAGGCGACATTGACTGGCCGAGGATCGCATAGCTCGCAGAGATATTCATCTGGTACGCTCGCAGATGACATGCCAAAGCAGGCGCAATGTTGCCAGACCAAGCATCGATCGCACTGGATGGTGAAACCATCATCGTCGCTGATGCCGCAGATGCAGCGAATAACGCCTCCATCTTCATCCTCTCCTGCTTCGCCATCTATCGTAGTGTCTGCTCCCTCGTCTGCTTGCTGATCCAAGCTAATGGGCTGAGGTGGTGGTATCGCAATCGAGGTTTCAGGACGAGGAGCATCCGCGCCATCTGGCGGACGAGTATCACCTGCATCCATCATAGCGACGTCGGGAGCTGTCTGATCGCCTTGGCGACCATCTAGACTCCTCACGTCCATCCACGGAGACAGGGCGAGAGTGATGGCGAGGCAATGGAAAGATACGATGTGAGGGAGAGAACAAGAGTAGTTGGGCCAATGTAGCGTTTCATCGGTTCCGCTCCGTCTTGTCAAAGCTGGTCGTCGTCGTCTCCCATCCGTCGCTCAACTCGCCGACTCGACTCGCCTCGACTCGACTGCATCCGCTCGACAAGAAGTCGCGGGCGGGCAATCGACGTTGAGCTGAGCACATTTCCATTTCTTCCTTTCTCCTCACCTAGTCGTCATCAACGAGACCCTCGTCTCTCTCTTTGCCTCTTCATCCACTCGGCTTGCAAACGCAAGGTCTCGGAGACATCGAGTGACGATCTCACTCGTCGCCGACTTCTTCGAGAGTCGAGAGAGAACGCGGGATCCTTGCTTCTACTTCATCCCGCCACCCATTCTCGCACGTCATGCCGCCAAAGAAGCCAGGCCAGCCAGACCTCTCTGGCTACCAGTACAGCGCTCTTAGCTCCATCGTCTCGTTTGCAGATCGAAGGTTCGTCGACAACAATGTCCAGAATGAGCCAAAGGGAGACGCAGAGACGCTCAGAGGCAGGATAGATCCGAAGTCAATGGGATCGAGAGTTCAGAGGGAGCAGGTAAAGGACCTTGACAAGAAGAAATCAAAGGCAGCAGCAGAAGAAAAGGCAAGGAAAGCTACGTCTTCGAAGAGGTCAGGGCCTTCTGCTGCTCAGGGCAATTACGCAGATGTCTTGCAGGCCACCGCAGACCTCGAAGGGCTGCGATACATTCCTCGTACTGCAGAGACGCGCGAAATCTACGAGCTCATCCTCAACATCGTGCATTCAGCACTGGGAGATCAGACGTCAGATGTCGTACGCTCAGCAGCCGATGCCGCGCTAGAGACGCTCAAGGATGAAGAGATGAGGTGAGCGTAGCGAAGAGTAGGGACTCGAAAGGATCCGTTTGCTGACTTCTCCTACATCCACACTCGCTCGCTCGCAGGGATTTTGACAAGAAGAAGGAGATCGAAGACCTCGTTGGAGAGTTGAGCTCAGAAAGCTTCGGCCAGCTCGTCAATCTCAGCAAAAAGATCACAGACTACGACCAGGACGACCAACGGCAGCAGGATCCAGATGCCGACACGAGAGCCATCGACGAAGAGACTGGCGTAGCAGTCCTCTTTGACAACGAAGATGACGAGAGCGATCAGGATGAGGAAACCTACGTTGTTCGCGAAGAGTCAGACGATGATGAGGATGACGGAGGAGCGGCAGTTCAGCAGCCTGCTGGCGAGGACGATGTCACAGAGCGGGTCGAGGATCAGAACGCGCCATCAGAAGCTCTTGTCATCGGCGATTCGGCAGCGCGGGGCAAGAAGGGCGATTCACTGTCAGTGCATGACATTGATCCATTCTGGATCCAACGTCTCGTGGCCACGCACTATCAAGACGAGCGAGAAGCCTCGGACAAGGCCAACGAGGCCTTCAATCTCCTGGCCTCCGAGGCCAACACTCGAGACTGTGAAAACTCCCTCATGGAGCTCTTTGACTACGAGAACTTCGACATCGTCCAGACTCTCATCAAGCATCGAGATGTCATTGTCTGGTGCACGAAGCTGGGCCGCGCAGACGAAGATGAGAAGGTCAACATCGAAGTCGAAATGAGGGAGAAAGGTCTCAATTGGATCTTGAAGGAGCTGAGAGGTGACAAGAAGGATGGTGCAGATGGAGACGCCGGAAAGGGGGTGCCGATGGACATCGATGATGCCACCAAGAATCGCATCCTTAAGATGACTGGTCGCGCCACTCTCGCGCCTGGCACCACTGCACAGCCTCGCAAGGTCGTCGACCTCGAAGCCATGGCCTTCTCACAAGGTGGTCACCTCAACTCGAATGCAAAAGTACGTCTACCTGAGGGAAGCTTCAAGCGTACTGGCAAGGGCTACGAAGAGATCCATGTCCCAGCACCTACCCGCAAGGGCGGCAACGACGTCGACAAAGTTCCCTTCGCCTCTCTTCCCACTTGGGCTCAGCCTGCCTTTGGCACCACCGGCAGCCTGAATCTCATTCAGTCGCAGTGCTACCCGATCGCATTCGGCGAGGACGAGCCGATGCTGATGTGTGCGCCGACGGGAGCTGGCAAGACCAACGTCGCCATGCTTACGATCCTGCGAGAGCTTGGCAAGTGGCGCGACGAGCAGACTGGCCAATTCGACCTCACGGGCTTCAAGATCGTCTACGTGGCGCCGATGAAGGCGCTTGTCGCTGAGCAAGCCGACAACTTCCGCCAGCGCCTAGCGTCATTTGGCATGGTCGTCAATGAGCTCACGGGTGACAGCCAGCTCACCAAGCAGCAGATTGCAGAAACGCAAGTCATTGTCACGACGCCGGAGAAGTGGGACGTCATCTCGCGCAAGAGCAGCGACACGTCGTACACCAATCTCGTCCGCCTGATGATCATCGATGAGATTCACCTGCTTCACGACGACCGAGGGCCCGTTCTTGAGTCCATCGTTGCGCGTACCATCCGACGCATGGAGCAGCTCAACGACCCTGTTCGCCTGGTCGGTCTCAGTGCCACTCTTCCCAACTACAAGGATGTTGCGACTTTCCTTCGGGTCAATCCGAAGAAGGGCCTCTTCTACTTTGAGTCAGGCTACCGACCCTGCCCTCTCAAGCAAGAGTACATCGGCATCACCGAAAAGAAGGCAATCAAGCGTTTCCAGATCATGAACGAGGTCTGCTACGACAAATCGCTGCACTACGTCTCAGGCGAGGCCCAGCAAGAGGCGCAGAGCAGCGGTGCTGGTCAACAATCCTCACAGACGGCAGTCATGATCTTTGTGCACTCGCGCAAGGAGACCGCCAAGACGGCCAAGTTCATCAGGGACAAGGCCATGGAAGCCGACACCTTGACGCATTTCCTGCCTCGCTCTGCCGCCTCGAAGGAGCTGCTCACCAGCGAAGTCGAGAACGTCAAGGACGCCAATCTGAGGGATCTCTTGCCGTACGGCTTTGGTATTCACCACGCTGGTATGGGCCGCGCAGACCGCCAGCTCGTCGAGGATCTCTTTGCTGGTGGGCACATTCAGGTCCTCGTCTCGACTGCTACTTTGGCTTGGGGAGTCAATTTGCCAGCACACACGGTCATCATTAAGGGCACGCAGATCTACAACCCAGAAAAGGGGAGATGGGTGGAGCTGTCTCCCCAGGACATGTTGCAGATGCTGGGTCGAGCAGGAAGGCCGCACTATGATACTTTTGGGGAGGGCATTGTCATCACCAACCATAGCGAGCTGCAGTACTATCTCAGTCTCCTCAACCAGCAGCTCCCCATCGAGTCGCAATTCGTCTCCAAGCTCGCGGACAACCTCAATGCCGAAATTGTTCTGGGCACCATTCGCAATCGCGATGAGGCTGTGGCGTGGCTGGGATACACGTACCTTTACGTCCGCATGCTCCGCACGCCAGCTCTGTACAGCGTCTCGGCAGACTATGCGGAAGACGATCCCTTCCTCGAGCAGAAGCGGGCAGACATTATCCACTCGGCCGCTGTTGTACTGGAGAAGTGTGGACTTTTGCGCTACGAGCGCAAGTCTGGCCTCTTCACCTCCAACGAGCTCGGCCGCATCGCTTCGCACTACTACATCACCCACACCAGCATGGCAACCTATCATCAACACCTCAAGCCTCACCTGGGGCTCATAGAACTTTTCCGCATCTTTGCGCTCTCAGAGGAGTTCAAGTACCAGGTCGTCAGGCAAGATGAGAAGCTCGAGGTCGGCAAGCTGCTGGAACGCGTCCCCATCCCGGTCAAGGAGTCGCTGGATGACCCCGCGGCCAAGGTGAATGTCCTGCTGCAGTCTTGGGTCTCGCAGCTCAAGCTTGAAGGCTATGTGCTGGCCGCGGACATGGTCTACATCACGCAATCAGCCGGGCGTATCCTTCGAGCCATCTTTGAGATCTGTCTGCGCAGAGGCTACGCTCGTCTGAGTCACACAGCCTTGGACCTGTGCAAGATGGTTGAGTCCCGTCAATGGGGCTCAATGACACCGCTGCGCCAATTCAAGGGCGTGCCAGCAGACCTCGTCCGCCGTCTCGAGAGGAAGGAGTATCCGTGGGCCCGCCTGCGGGACCTCGAGCCAAACGAGATTGGTGAGCTCATCGGAGTGCCCAAGGCCGGTCGACTGGTGCATCGCCTCGTCAACCAATTCCCGCGCCTGGAGTTGCAAGCCTTCTTCCAGCCTTTGACCCGCTCCCTCCTCTCAGTGCAGCTTACGCTCACTCCGGACTTCCAGTGGGATGAAAAGATCCACGGCGGCGCCCAATCCTTCCATGTACTGGTCGAGGACGTGGACGGCGAGATTGTTCTCTTCCACGACACGTTCTTGCTGCGTCAGCGCTTCGCAGAAGAGGAGCACACGATCAACTTCACGGTACCAATCACAGACCCTGTTCCGCCCAATTACTTCATCAGCATCGTCAGCGACCGATGGCTGCAAAGCGAAATGCGTTTGCCCATCTCCTTCAAGAACCTCATCCTTCCAGAGAAGTTCCCGCCCCACACGCAGCTCCTCGACTTGCAGCCGCAGCCCGTGTCGGCGCTGCGCAACAAGGAAGCGCAGGCCATCTTTGAGAAGCAGCACATCGCCTCGCTCAATCGAATTCAGACGCAGACGTACCACGCCATTTACGAGACGGACGACTCCGTGCTTGTTGGCGCGCCGACAGGGAGCGGCAAGACATTGTGCGCCGACTTGGCCTTGCTTCGTCTCTGGAACGAAGCCGAGCCTGCTCGGGCCGTGTGCATCGTGCCGTACGAGACGATGCAAGCGTCGCGTGTCACAAGGTGGCAGGGCATGTTCGGCAACTACCGCGGAGGCAAGGAGATTGTTGCCCTCGTAGGAGAAATGAGCGCCGACCTTCGTCTGCTCGAGACGGCAGACGTCGTCGTTGCCACGCCTGCGCAGTGGGATGTTCTCTCGAGGAGATGGAGGCAGCGCAAGAACGTGCGAAACATCGGTCTTTATATCGCGGATGAGGTGCAGCTGCTCGGCGATTGGAATGTCGGCCCCTCGTACGAGACGGTCCTCTCTCGTGCACGCTTCGTCGCGGCCCAGAATGAGGACGTAGCCACTCGCTTCCTCGCCCTGACTGTACCGTTGGGCAACGCGCGAGACGTTGGTGACTGGCTGGGCTGCCCTAGCGGGTCTGTCTTCAACTTCTCGCCCGCAGCTAGGCCGATCCCGATGGAGGTGCACTTGCAGAGCTTCAATATCCCGCACTTCCCCTCGCTCATGATCGCGATGGCCAAGCCCGCCTACCTCGCCATCACGGAGTATGCGCCCGAGTCGCCCATCCTGGCCTTCGTGCCTTCGCGCAAGCAGGCCAAGTTGACAGCAAACGATATCCTCTCGTACGCATTGGCGGACAGCGATCGTGATGGTGGAGAGTCGCGCTTCCTCAACATCGAGGCGGAGGATCTCAAGCCTCACCTTGACCGCATCCAAGACCGTGACCTGGCAGAAGTCGTCGAGAACGGTGTTGCCTACTACCACGAGGGGCTTTCACGCTCAGACAAGCGCATCGTTGAGCGACTCTACGAAGCTGGGGCGATCCAGGTTGTGGTGGCCAGCAAGGAGACGGCGTGGAGCATCCCATTGACGGCACATATGGTGCTGGTGATGAGTGTGCAATCATTCGATGGTAAAGAGCATCGCTACGTTGACTACCCGATCACAGATGTGCTTCAGATGGTTGGACGAAGCACGCAACGCGGACCCGATGGGGAGAGCAGTCGTTCTGTCCTGCTCTGCCAGGCGTCGCGCAAGGATTTCTTCAAGAAGTTCCTTGCCGAGGGCTTGCCACTAGAGTCGAAGCTCAACTCCTTTGCTCAAGACTTCTTCAATGCAGAGATCGTGGCGCGCACGGTGGACAACAAGCAGGCGGCAGTCGACATCCTCACCTGGACGCTCATGTATCGTCGCCTTCGTCAGAACCCGCAGGCGTACAATTGCCAGGGATCGTCGCAGCAAGCTATTGGAGAGTACCTCTCCGAGCTCGTGGAGACGACTCTTTCTGAGCTGGAGAACAGCAAATGCGTGGCAATCGAGGACGACTTTGATGTCTCACCCTTGAACCTGGGCATGATCTCCAGCTTCTACAACATCTCTTACGTGACCATCGATGTCTTCAACATGTCGCTCAAGGAGCGCACGAAGATGAAGGGTCTGTTGGAGATTGTCAGCTCAGCAGCAGAGTTCGAGGACATTCCCATCCGCCAGCACGAGGATGTTGTTCTTCGTCGTCTGTACGACCGCCTCCCTTACAAGTTGGACAAAATCTCTTTCACCTCCCCCTACCACAAGGTCTTTGTCCTCTTGCAGGCGCACTTTGCCCGCCTCGCTCTACCCGTAGACCTGGAGACAGACCAACGCTTGGTGCTGGGCAAGGTGCTCAACCTCCTCTCAGCTTGTGTAGACGTCATGAGCTCAAATGCTTACCTGAACGCAATCATCGCCATGGAGCTTTCTCAGATGTGCGTCCAAGCCGTCTGGGATCGCGACTCTCCGCTGAGACAAGTACCGCACTTCACGGCGGATATCATCGAGCGCTGCAAAGCCAAGGGGCTTGAGGATGTCTATGCATTGGGTGAGGCGCTGGGTGAAATGGAGGAGCAGGAGCGCGACGAATTGCTGCAGTTGTCGGGAAAGAAGCTGGCCGACGTGGCTACGTTCACCAACAGCTACCCCTACTTGGAGGTTGAGGCCACTTGGGCCGACACAGAGGACTTGAGGGCCGGAGATAGCATCGTGCTCAACGTCGACCTCTCTACGGCGGACGACGACGAGGAGGACGAAGAGGAAGAGGCAGGCGCCCCCGAGCCCATCCCTGCCCCTCACTTCCCCAGCGGCCGCAAGACGATCAATTGGTGGATCGTGGTTGGTTCACCCGGCACGCGACAACTCCTCGCAATCAAGCGCGTCGTCATGACCAAGGCAAAGCTGGCCGGTCTAAAGCTTGAGCTCTCGCTACCCAAGGGCAAGCACGACGATTTGACGCTTTACTGCTGCTCGGATGCTACGTTGGGCTCTGATAGGCAGATTGAGTTGCCTGGGTTGGAGGTGGCGGAGGGCGAGGACTCAGATGAGGATGAGAGCGAAGACGACGAGGATGAGGAGATGGCTGATGCGGAATGACGGATGGGGAGGTGACATGCTAGCTAGAAGAAGAAGATTTGAAAATTGTACTTTGATTGCCTACACGCTAGCATCGTGAAGTTCGATGGGTATCAACAGCTCGGTATCATCCCCCGTTCTCCACGCTCACTGCTGCTCAGCTTTAGCGAGCTTGACCGCATCCGCATTGTCAACCATCGTCGCCCCCTTTTCTGCACCATCCAGCGGCTTGCCCGCGGCATTACTCTTCAACCATTCGTCCCCCTTTGCGGCGGTAGCAACGAAGGCCTTGGCGAGCAAGGGTACGTGGATTTCGGCATTGCCCGACACGCGAGACAGGATGTGATGCGTGAAGATGCCGTAAACCTTTTCAAGGGCGCGAGGCTTCTCACGGTTGGCGTCGTAGAGGAAGCCTGGTCGGAAAAGGTAGGAAGAGGGGTAGCCGCTTGATGCAATGCCAAGCTCGGTCAGACCCTTTGACCTGCGGCAAGGGCGAGGAGGAGAGCGGATCAGCAATTGGTGTACGTCCGTCTTGGCCCGCAGCAACTCACTTCATGTAGAGGAAAGGCGCCTTGGCATTCGCCCCTGTACTACTAATGTACGCTACCCTTTGCCCCTCGACCGCCTCATTCCTCGCAGCCTTAGCCGCGGCAATCACATACTCCCTATCGATCCTCTCAAACTTCTGCGCACTCCCCGCATCGCCCCTTGTCGTGCCCAAGGCGATCAAGACGGCATCAGCACGGACATTGCGTAGCTTATCCGCTTCTGTTGCATCTCCGTTCGCAAGCTTCTCGAAGTCGACATTGTGCTCTGTCAGCTTGGCGTGCGTCTGGCCGGAGGGGCGACGGCCGAAGGAGTGAACTTGAGAAAAGTGGGAGGTGGAGAGGAGCTCAGCGAGCGTCTCTTTGCCCACTGCGCCTGTGGCGCCAAGCAGGAGGGCGGTCTTGCCAGAAGAAGGGGCAGTATGGTCGGCTGACATTGCGAGTAGGTTGAGGGGAGGAATCGACGTCGAAAAGCGCGATAAGTGAAAGAATGAAAAGAGGGGTAGCTAAGAAAAGCGTGAGAGTCGATCTGGCCCCCTCCACCGGACCGGCTGCTGCAGGCGGAATCGGGCCAAGCAGCTGTTCCGCCTCCTCTTGCTCACCGCGACTGCGCCGCTGCTGACAGTGGCGATGATGATGCTCGCCGTGAAGCATCACCAGTCCGCAGCTCAGGTTTCTGGGACCATCAACAGCGATCGGTAGCCCTCGCCTGCTCGGCCTTCAATGAGCTCTGCACTGCCACGTTGTCCGAATGCTTCTGCCGCTCTTCTCATTTCTAGCCGCTCGGTGTAGCAATGAGCGTACCTCATCCACGGCAGCCTGTGCCAGCCGTGATAGCAGCGTGGAATCAGCTCGTATGGGACCGCTTTTCTTCATTGCAAGAAAATCTCTTTTCAGATGTTGCCGGGCGTTCGTCGACTCTCTCTTCAGGGCGAGCGTAACGGGGCTACTACGCCATACGGCCGTGCCATCAGCCTTGCTACCTTCATATCGCCACCGTAGCCCTCAGATACACGACAGCAGGGCTCAGCCCTCCTCGAAGCTCTATAGCTCTCTTACTTGACACATTCACCTCTCGCACGCCGCCGCTGGTGCCCGATCGCATCGATCCGCCTGGCTCCTCAGCTAACATTCATCTCATACAATACCTTTTGGCCATGGCGCTTCGATCCCCCCTCCGTTTCCTCGACTTCTCTAGCAGGGACCCCGGAGACCTCAAAGGCGGTGACGATACCAGCGACTCCACCAATGATGCAGGTGCTAGCAACGGTGGTGGCTCCGGTGGCGGAGGAGAAACAAGTAATACGCTGGGTCTGACGGGCGTGGTGAGCGTGCGCAAAGCGTACTGGTGAGCGATATACGCAGCTGACCTCTCTCATGCCCAATGTGGTACAGGGCAAATGGCAGAGCTACGGCGATGGCTCCAACGGCGATTGAGTTCACAAGATCTACATCAAGGTGGGGGGACGCGGTTACATTGGGCAAAGACGACGCTGCTCACAATTGTCACATCCCGCACATGCCCTTTCCTCCCAGTCCTCAGCGTAGACTTGGGTCAAGTCTGGCTCGATCGTCAAGCATGGGGCAACTCCCGTTTGTCCAGCAGTCAGTCTTCCCTTGACGCGGGCATACCCGTGGCGATGCCTCAAGAGCACCACGCACTCCGTGTCCCTCAACCTCAAATTTCGATCCCGCGACGGTCACTCATCATCTCTTCGATCACTTGCGAGCTTCACATCCATACCTGCATCGCCTTGCTCCTCTGGCGCTTCTTCTAGCTCTCTAACAGTCTGCGGCGCTCCTCTTTTGTCGCTACCTGCTCCTCACCCACTACTCTTCTCCCTCCTCGCGGGCGGGATGCGAGGGCGCCACGTGGCCTGCGAGATCTGGCTGCCGTCTGAGCTAATCCTCCGCGGCCACCACGCCGCCCGAGCGCACCAGTCAATGAATGAAAGCCTTTTCCAGGACCCTCAGCAGCTACGCTAGCACGATCATGTCGCGGTGGCGACCGTCATACCATGAATGACCTCGACTGCTAGACACTCATGTCAACGTGCAGCGAGGCCGGAGCATTTTGCGTAGGCTGTTGGGGGAGGCGCCACCTGCTTGCGTGCTGCTCGCATAGACGCAAGAGGCGAAGAAGCGGCCAGGCCAGAGAGGCGGGACGGGACGGAGCGCAAATTCTGGCTTTGACTCTTTCATCCCAGTCGAGCGCACGCATCAACTATTCTCAAGTCCCCTCCTCCCCTGCCCCCTCTTTCACACCACCTCGTCAACCTCTGATGCCAGCTCGCATCTCAACGACTTCTTCTTCGATCCTTTCCACTTGCCAACAATCTCTTCGCAGAGCATCTGCTAGGACTTTCACCCCTACAGCTACCTCGCTGCCCTTTGCATCGTCCTCGCGAACGCTTTTGCCACGAAGCTTTGCCTCATCTTCGCGCACCATGTCCATCCCCGTGCCCAACGACTACGTGAGTGCCGCTGAGTGGACCTTCTGACATTCCCGACATGTCAAGCTGACCTTGTCCACGCTCTTTCGCGCACGCCCCGCAGAACAAGTCTCTTTACGAGCCTCTGGCCCAGGCCGACCCTGAGGTCCAGAAGATCATCGAGGATGAGACCTACCGTCAGTTCTCGGGCCTTGAGCTCATCGCCTCGGAGAACTTGACCTCCCTCGCTGTCATGGAGGCCAACGGCTCCATCCTGACCAACAAGTACTCCGAGGGTCTCCCTGGCGCCCGCTACTACGGCGGCAACGAGCACATTGACAAGCTCGAGAACCTCTGCAGAGAGCGAGCCCTCAAGGCTTTCGGTCTTGACCCCGCAGTCTGGGGTGTCAACGTCCAGCCCTACTCCGGCTCGACTGCCAACTTCGCCACCTTCACCGCCCTCCTCCAGCCCCAGGACCGTATCATGGGTCTCGGCCTGCCATCCGGCGGTCACCTGACCCACGGCTACTACACTGCCAAGAAGAAGATCTCGGCCTCGTCCATCTACTTCCAGTCCTTCCCTTACCAAGTAGACACCCAGACTGGTCTCATCGACTACGAGGGTCTCCACAAGAACGCTGACCTCTTCAAGCCGCGCATGGTCATCTGCGGTGGATCCGCCTACCCTCGCGAGTGGGACTACTCTCGCCTCGCCGAGACGGCCAAGTCGCAGGGCGCCTACCTCATGGCCGACATTGCGCACATTTCGGGTCTCGTTGCCGCCAAGGTGCAGAACAACCCCTTCGACTACTGTGACATCGTCACCACGACGACCCACAAGACGCTTCGTGGTCCTCGCGCCGGTCTCATCTTCTTCCGCAAGGACCGCGACTCCGAGGTCGAGGGCAAGATCAACGCTGCCGTCTTCCCCGCCTGCCAGGGTGGTCCCCACAACAACACCATCGCTGGTATTGCCGTTGCACTCAAGCAGGCTGCTGACCCGGCCTTCAAGGAGTACGCTACTCAGGTCATCCGCAACTCGCAGGCTGCTGCCAAGAAGCTCCACGAGCTGGGCTACAAGCTCCAGACAGACGGCTCGGAGAACCACCTTGTCCTCTGGGACCTGCGTCCGATCCAGCTCACAGGCTCCAAGCTCGAGAGCCTCACGGACCTGTGCCACATCACGGTCAACAAGAACGCCGTCGTTGGCGACGTCTCTGCCATGACTCCCGGCGGTGTCCGTCTCGGCTTCGCTGCCCTCGCCTCTCGTGGTATGAAGGAGAAGGACATGGAACAGGTCGTAGAGTTCCTTCACCGTGCCGTCCAGCTCTCCCTCGAGATCCAGAAGTCGTCGGGCAAGAAGCTCGTTGACTTCAACAAGGCGGCCGCTCAGCACGAGGGCGTCAAGAAGCTCTCCGACGACGTCGAGGCCTTTGCGACTCAGTTCCCTCTGCCTGGTGTCCCGGACACTTCGGTCATCAAGAAGCCTGCCTCCCACTAAGCGGTGCACCCTGCTGCAAAAAGATGGAGAGCTGATGCTTGGATTCGCACACCTTCAACAACGGCTGTTAGCGCGTCACCTGCACTGCCTCTCTCCCTGACTTGGTCCTGTCACTACAATTTCTCTCTCTTTCTTGCCTTGCCTCTTCTCGTCTGTCATCTCATCATGACGTCTACATCATCACTACTAGCACAGTTGTGTCTCAATATCAAAGCGTGTATTATCTCTCTGCGATGCGATGATGATGAGTGAGCGATGTGAGTGACTGAGCCATGGGCCTGAGCCAATTTCCAAATGAGGGAGGCGAGCACGGGCCACTCTCATCACTTTGGCTGGCGTGGATGGCATCGCGCTGCTGCTGCATGCAGTCGAGCAGCCGCCCGTGTCGTCCGTCTGGCCATCGCTTGCCTCTTCATCTCTTGACCTCATCACCACCACATCTATCCACTCGATTGCACTCCGCACAGCTCCTGCCCGACTCAATCGTACTACAAGACAACAACAATGTCCAGCCCAAAACATCACCCCACGCCCTCAGGTCAAGCGCCCAAGCCAAAGGGCATCCTCAAGAACCCGCTAGAGCGTCGTCCCTCCCAGCCAGGAGGAGCAGAAGACATCGCCAGCAGCAGCGAAGGACTGTCCATTGATACGAGTAATGCGCCTCAGGGACAGCACGTCGGCCCCAATGGCTTGAGCTGGGACGAATCGAACATCGCGCTTCATGACTTTGAAAAAGAGAGCACGCAGAGGATGAAGATTGATGAACCAAAAACTCCTTTTGTTCATGGCTCTGGTTTAAGTGATGATGAGGGTGGATTCGATTGTGAGTGCAGACCAGCGCTCCAGATATTTCAAGCTACGTTCGCTCAATCTCGCACTGACACGCTCTTTCTCTCTTGTCTCTGCGCGCAGCCTTCGCTCTGGACAATTCGCAATCTCCTGGCCCTTCAAGCGCAGCCTCTGGCTCTATCAGCACCGGCGGCCAGGATGATGCCGCCGCCGCAGAGCTCGCTGCCAACACCAACGCTAACGCCAGCCTTGGTGGTGGAGCAGCCCGTCGCCCCTCCGGATCAGGCAACGCAGCTCCCGCTGTAGGTCTCGATGCTGCAGACTTGGCCCATTCCGGCACAACGCCTTCTGGCCCCAACCCCGACGGCAGTCTGAGCGCTACATCTGCAGAGGGCGGTTCACGCTCCAACCGCACGCAAAGTCGTAGTCCTTCCTTCTCCCTCCCTTCCTCCGGCTCATCAAGCCGCCGTGCAAGCTCGCGCTCGGCCGGGGGCGCGGACGACTCTCGCAGTGGTGTTAGGCGCGAGAACATGGATGTCGATGGCGGCGCAGAGGAGGAAGCCGTTGTGGGTGTCGACGACGAGGTCGAAGATGAGGATGCGGAGACCAAGGCGCAGAGGGAGGCCTTCGCTAAGAAGAGGAATGCCCATTATGGCAATGAGGCGGAAGCGCTCAAAGTTGCGAAGGCTCTGGCAGCTAAGGAGGATGAGGAGGACGATGACGGGGATCAGGCGATGGGCAACAATGGACCCAATGGGGTATGATCCGCGCTCTGCCATCGATGAGCTCGTTGAGCTGCTCCCCGCTCTTGCCTACTGCCACCCAATGATGACCATCTGTCCGTCCAGCTATTCAAATTGCCCTTGCACACCTAACCTCTGTCCAAGCTTCGCACAACTCCAATCGAGCCATGTTATCCTATCCTGACTGTCGTCTCGTCACAACTTGGACGATTCACCTGCGTCGTCCGATTGTCCCTCATGCACGCACGCTCAGATCAGGCTCAGCCCAATCGACTCCAGTCCGAAGCGACCCTCAAGTCGGGCGAACGGAATGCGCCCTTTCCTTGTTGCTCCCCACACTTCCCCGCTTCCCTCCTCTCTTCTCCACACTACCATCTCCCTATCCCCTCTGCCCTTCGCACATCTTGCTCGAGCTCACTGAGCCTCGTGCGCTCCTGACCCCTCTCAAGCCGTTGTCAAGTCAAGTCGCGGCAGCTCCAACCCTTGAGCTCTCGAGCCCGCCATAGCCGCTTAGCCTATTCCGCCCTGGGCGGGTTCATAGCAGACCCGTAATCCACAGGGAAAGAGAAGCCGTCGCCCGTCGCCTTGCCGTCGAGTGGTGCTCAGCGGCTGCTCGGCGGACCCTTGTCTCCAGCTTCTCGCCGCCGCCTCCTCGTCGTCGCAACACTCCCTCATCTCGCAGAACACGCTAGGCTTAGCTACTCCAATACTCCCTGCCATCACCTTTGTCATCACCGGTCCTGGTGACAGGGCGCTGACGAGATTGGCCCTCTGAGCTTAGCTGTCACGCTGTGAAAGGTCACCAGGTCGGCCCTCAGAAGCGCGTCCATGCCTTAGCCATCCCGACGTACTAGAAGTTCATCGAGGCCAACGCGAGTGGGTAAGACGAGTCAGCCCATGTTTCACACTTTCTCACACGTGCTCCTCCATCCTCTCTACCGCAGAGCTACCCTACCACCAACCCTAGCACGCATACACGAGAAGCGAGCACGACCTTTGGCAGAGGCCTCTCCCCACGATGTGGTCCAACGTGGGAGGCGGCAAGCCTCAGATGAGCTACGCAGACCTGTTGCGCAAGGCAAAGGAGGCCAAGATGGGCGATGTCGAGGCATCGTCGCCCGCTTCGGGCACATCTGCAGCAACGTCATCCCGTCCCAATGCTGGACCTTCATTTTTGGTGTCACCAAGCCCCGTCAGGCCTGGCGTGAATTCGACCCCTCCTGCCAAGACCGTACCGACCTTTCCAGCAGCTATGCCTCGACCCACGTTCTCCAGTCCTATCAAGGCGCCGCTCGCCATCGCGAGTGCTACGCCACCGCGACCTTCCCAAGTCAATGGAGCAGCAAAGGGCCTCCACGATCCGACGCCAGCAGAGCAGAAGCCCCCCCTGATCGCAGACGACAAGGCGGTTAAGCCGACTGCATTGCCCTCACTGTCGAACAATATCTGGGAGCTGAGGAGGCAGCAAAGAGCGGCAGCGTCAGCGCAAGCACAGACTGCTCCACCAGCCGGAAGGCCAGCATCGAGTCCATACACCTCGTCGGAGGCGCCCGCTCGCGCTAATGCCGCAGTCCCAGCAGCATCGTCCACCAAGACGGAGGAAATTAGCGATGCAGCGAAGGATGCCCCTTATGCGGCAAGCGACGAAACCGCAGGAGGGAGTATCGGCAAGGCCGTAGCGGTCGCAAGCAATGCAACGAAGATGGAGACACGAGCCCAGACACCATCCCAGACACCAGGATCTACGAAGCCTCGATCGTCATCTGACGCAGCAGATGTCGTCGAACGATTGCGCTCACCGTTGACACCATCTCCGACCAAAGCAACGGAGCCTCTGTCTTCGTTACAAGCAGTGAAGATCAAGCCAAGAGACTACGACGATGCCTGGCTGAGCCGAGTGGCACTAATCAATGAAGGTCACCACAAGATCGCAAAGGAGGCGGTCACAGCTGCGCGGGCTGACAGCGACGGAGAGCGCAAGCCAGCTTGGGGCAAAGCTGTTCGTGGAGGAGCCCTGGCTTCCCCGGTTCCCCTGCCTGAAGACGCTCCCTCAGCAGTTGATGCAAAGTCACCGCCTCCCACAACAGCGGCAAAAGGTCTCGAGATCAAGACTGATAAGGGAGCGAAGAGTGACGCAGCATCGGACAAAACATTACCGCCGCCTCTCGTCTTCTCAGCTCAAGAAAAGAGTAACTGGCCTTCCCTCGATGAAGCAGAGAAGTCGTCCACTGCATCGACGACGCAGAGCACGCCTGCGCAGCAGCATGCCACTGTCTCGACTGGCAGCTCGACTCCCGGCAGCGCCGTAAGCACTGGCAGCGGTCTTGAAGCCATCAAAGGCCTGCAGATCAGAAGCGGCAGCGGGCAGCGTAAGGCAGGGAAGCAATGGGTAGAAATCGTCCCCGAGATCACGCACGCTTCGCCGCTGCCTGCTCGTAAGGGTGTCAGCGCTAGCAAGGGAAAGAAAGCCAGTAGGAGCAGCGGGTCAGCTGAGCGACTGTCAAAGGATGAGACGAAGTCGGAGCAGGCCAGCGGCTCTGTCGACAAGACCTCGAGTGGTAGCGGCTGGGACGAGGAACCTTCTACCAAGACTACAGTAATAGAGCCAAGCAGCGATTCATGGGATGAGCCTCACCACGGCATCGCACTCGCCGGTCGCAAGCCCTCTCCTGAGTCGCCGAACCGCCAGAGCAAAAGCTCGTCGAAGCGACGCGACGAGGCCGCACAAGTCAGCTCGCCCGTGACCATTCATACTCGTCCTCGTCTCCCCTCTGTGCCCACTCATTTCAACTCGGATGGCTCATTCTCGCCGTCCAGACTGCGTCGGGAAGAAGACGCAGACGGTTGGCGATCCGCACAGCAAGAAGAGACTCCCACAAGGGGTAAAAAGGCGGGCAATCGCGGCCGATCTGGGCTTCACAGGAGCAGTCCGACGAAGAGCAGCGTCGCGCTCCCCGCCACCATCGACCACGCTGGTCTTGGCGCATCCACGTCCTCGCCCGTTCGCAGCCAGCCCAGCCATGCGGCACGTTACGACAATGGCATCGTTCAACGCTCCGCTACTGATGCTCCCCAATCGTCCTGGGACCAGTGTACGACCTTCTACGAGCCCGGCCCACCGACCATGTCGCTCAATCACGGTCTCATTCCTGGTCCCCACCCATTCTCCTCGCCAGATGATATTCCGCGCTGGGACCCAATGTTTTACGATGGGGCGAGATTCTGGCCCGCTGTGCCCATGCACATGCACGGTCATCTGATGCACCATGAGCACCACCACCAAGGCGAGGGAGATCAAACTTCGTTCCCCTCTGCTCCACCTGCTCCCGGCCAGCCGCAGTATTGGCAGCCAGACGCTCAAGGCGAGCAGCGTCCGCCGCTGACTGCACCTGCCCAAGGTCAGCCTGCAACTCCCGCTCCAGCTCCATCTGCGCATTTGGCCGGCCCGATGATGGATGTTCCCGCAGCAGCAATGCAGCTCGTCACGCAGGTCGAGTATTACCTCAGCGAGCGCAACCTCTCAGGAGACGTCTTTCTGCGTTCGCAGATGGAGCCGGCGGCCGGCTGGCTACCACTGAGTCTCATCGCCAGTTTCAGGAGGCTGCGTAGCATGTGTGACGACCTGGGCGTTTCTTTGGAACACCCCGAAGTCAAGGGGAGGCTGTTACACAGCTATCACGTTGAGCTCGATGAGGAGGGGCGAAGGATCCGAAAGCGCCATGAGTGGGAAAAATGGCTACCACCGCCCCCGGGTCCGCCTCCTAGTGGCCTCATCAACTCTGTGCCGACGCATCACTCCAGCATGCCGCCCATGCCCGTCAGCTACTCATATGAGGGCCCGGGAGGTCCTTTTCCCTTTGCAGTCTACACTCCTCGCCCCGAAGAGATGGCATCTGGTCCCATTCCTCCGCATCCACCCAGCATCCCCTTCTACCCATCGCAGCCGCACTATCATTCGCCTCATCCCGCCAACATCTACTCCGCAGCCCAACCCAACATGACGCCGACGACGCCATCGAGCTCTGCTCTATCATATCCTAACATGATCTCTGCTCCGCCACCCGGCATGCACGCGTCTGGCCGACCAACGCCGCATCGCCTGGGAAGCTGGCAAGATCCAATCCCTCTGCACTACGACTTCCATGATGGCCTCTATTCACCAGTTGCGCCTGATGCTGGAAATCTTGCGATGACGGGAGGCAATCAGCATCCACAGCAGCAGCAGCAGCAGCAGCCGACGGCTTCTCGGGCGTACTATCAAGCTCAGCCTTACCATCAGCAGCAAATGCCCCACACAGTCGACGGCTCTACCCCCGCCACACGCAGATATCCAGACAGCAATACGAGCAACGACGCTCGGCAGCTGGCACCGGCTGTAGTCCTCGGCAGGGGCAGCAGCGACTCAACACCTTCCGGTGGCGCGTTACCACCTCATCCACACTCACACAGGGCACCGCCAGGGGCGTCCCTCGAGCGTCAAGTTAGCCAGCAGACTGACGCCACCAACGCCACGACGGCGACGTCGGCGATAAGCAGTAGCAGCAGCGGTGAGATGGCAGGACTGGGCCTCGGCCTAGGTGGCGGCGCAGTGGACGACACGAGGCGGCCGTCCGTGACTACAAGCGCTACGACGGCCACCAGCCAAAGTGAGGGCTCGGCAACGTCGATGAGCCCAGACGCGCAGGCGAAAATGCAAGCAAAGACTTCGCCAAGTGACACGCCATTGAAGGGGAAGTCGAAGACGAGCGCGACAAAGGCTGGTGTCGCTGCAGGTCAAAAGGCTACGCAAGTGTCGCCGGAGATGTCTCATCAACAGAGCAATGGGGAGGGTTCGGCGCTTGCTGCAAAGCATCCATCCGTGGCGTCGCACTCGGCACACTCTTCTCACACGGGAGAAGAGTCTGAGGATGATTGCTTGGGCATTGTGGCCGCAGAAGGGCTTGGCGGTCTGGTCGAGGCGAATGCGAAGTGAGCAGGGCAACTGAAGCAACAGCAGCGGGAGCAGAAGGCACTTGCGAATTGAGGGCAGCCTCGTGGAGTGGCTTGTCAAGCGGCGCTCTTGAATTGCTCCTCTGGATCTCAATCGTCGCCTAAAAGCAGGCTCAAACTTACGGACCGTTCCCTGATCTACCCCTCCGCCTATTTTCATCCTCACCAGCATCGACCTCTCCTTTCTCTCTTCTCCGTCACATCAGTTCTCTCGGCGTTCAGCCCACCCATTCCTCCTCGAGGCTCTTAGAGAGGCCCGCACACAAGCCTCAGCAAGCACTCGCATCATATACGAGCAGTCCACGAGCGCTTCACAATCCCTATCGATCTTGCCCACTTTCCTTCTGAAAATTCTGTCACCGCATCCACGTATATCTCTCCTGTTTCTCCTCATTGATTCCCCGCCTCTTCATCCAAGCTCTTTCTCCTTCTCCTGTCAGGCTTCCCTAGGAAGCGCTTTTTTCATCTCGTGTCTTTCGCCTCTCGCCATAATCCATCTCGCTTCATTGTCAAGTTTTGTGATTTCTGTCGCGGCCTGAGGATCTTGTTTTGTCGGAGGAAGGTGTAGGGCGCCGAGGTGGAGAATCGCGTCCGTCCGTGTCGGACTGGCTCGAGCGCATTGCTTCGTGTCTTTGCACCTTTTTGCTCCTCAACAACATCACCTTATCGCCTAGGTCACGCCGCTTCAGAGCAGCTCCAAAGCTTCGTCGTCATCATGGGCGGCTCAGATTCCACGTCTCCCCTAATCACCGTGGGGCTGATCCTCGCGGTCCCACTGCTCAATCGCTACCTGCGCAGTAACCAGGCTCCAATATCGACCACGCCAGCCTCCCCCTCTTCTCTCAGACGGCCTTGGTATTCTCCCCGCCTTTTCTCCCTTCGAATTTCTCGACTCGTCTCCCTGCATCCCTCTGAATACCTGCTCCTCACCCTCTTCGTCACTCTTGCGACGTACCACCTTGCAGCGCTTAACCCGCTCGGGCAATCCTATCGAGCCTCGCGTGACCTCTTCCTTCACACCGGGCTGCCGATCGGGGCGAGTTCGGCGAGTTTGAG
Source organism: Jaminaea rosea (assembly GCF_003144245.1). NCBI lineage: Eukaryota > Fungi > Basidiomycota > Exobasidiomycetes > Microstromatales > Jaminaea > Jaminaea rosea. The sequence goes on along the minus strand of NW_020289975.1, from coordinate 2,204,679 downwards.
AGGAAGGGTCGCGGCGTTGGGGGTCGAGGAGGTGGGGTTGAGCGGATGGATGAATACGGGAGAGGTAGGCGGGATGGGCGAGGATGGAGGAATAGAGTCGGCGGCGGGAGCTGCTGCAGGGGGTGATGTCCTTGAGAGGCTGTTGAGGAGGTTGAATAGTATGAGCTCGAGGGTGAGTGTCACGACGCCCAAGTGTTATTTCGGGCCTACGTGCTTACCTTTCTCGCTCTCTCTCGCTCCGCAGCAATCCTATCTCCTCCTGGGCCCTTCCCCACTCCTATCGTGCAGCTACTGTACGCACCCCTCCGACCATCAACTCTATGCGCTCCCGCCCATCCTCCTCCTCTACGCCCTGCACGCCCTCGCTTTCGGTCTCAGTACTGCCGCGACTACGACATTGCGATCACTCGACTCCCTCCGCTCCGCCTCCGCGTCAACGGTGGTATCCTCAGCCCACTGGCGCTCCACCCTCGCCGCCCTCCTCCCCATAATGGCCGTCCTAGAGATCTCAGTGGTTTTCGACTGGTACGGCTGGTCGGAGGACCAACGTAGTCCTTGGAATCACTGGCATGCCAATGTCTATCTCGCTAGACATTGCCTGCTCCTCCTGCTGAGCGTCCTCGTCTACCTCTATCCGCGAGCCGTACAGGCCCCAGGGCCAGGAGCACCGCCCGCTCCTGCTCGGATCGCTCAACGGCTAGCCTTGCTGGGCGACTGTGTGTCGAAAACGTCGAGCAATGTATCGCTGCTCGACGTGGGGAGGGAGGTAACTTGGCGCGACGCTGAGCTGCGTGGCGCTGTCCAGGAATGGCACGAAGGGCAAGCCCGGCTTGCAGGTGAAGAAGGCAATGGGGGAGCAGGAGCGATGATGCGGCTGAGAGAAGCGCAGGACAAGGGATGGATACAGAGACCGCCGGAGCAGGCGCTTGTTACTACTAAGGAGCATGTATGGAGGAGGATAGATGAGGTGAAGGGCGGGGGGAAGAGGATAGCGGCGACGAGTGGGCAACAGAAGTCGTGATGTAGCGAGCGCGCAGGCTGCCGATCAATGTAAAGATATCGCAGTGCATAATTCCGTTCCTGCTCTTCGCCATACTCGCCTCTTCCCACCTACGACAAGTCATGGCAGTCAGAATCGTAGTCCACCTCATCTTCTGACGCAAGCTCGACGTTCGGCTTACTGACGCCAGGTATCCAGTGCACATCGGGATCATCGTCCGCCCCAATGTCCGAGTCCTCGTTGGCCCCCGAGCCAGACTCGTAATCAACGTCATCGTCGTCACAGACAAAGGAGCCGAGTGAGTAACGATCAGACTCGTCACCCTGCGAGCTGCGACCTATACGGGGCTGAGGGCCTCGATGAGTACTGGCAAAAGAGGCAGCTGGCCCTCCGCCTCCTCCCCTCCCTAATGGAGCTCCCCTTCTCCCCGCCCTCCTTCCCAAGGCGGCGTAGCTCTCTACCCTCCCATCCCCACCACCCTGCGTCAATAAGCTCTGTCGATATACATCCATCTGCTTGTACCCCCTCGGCGCCTGCGTCGGCTCAAAATCGCCCACGTGCTCCAAGTCGCTCGTGTCCGCCTCGTCCGTACTGAGGCCTTCGTCATTGGAGTCAGAGCGGTTGCGTTCGCGCCGCTCTTCGTCTGTATCCCGTTCAGCCTCGTGATGAAAGAAGGCGCGAGAGGTGGGCGAATTGGTGATGCGCTTCTTCTTCTCGCGGGATTTCTTGTTCTTGCTTGTGGCGGAAGCTTTGCGTTTACCGTTTGCTGCTGCGTCGGGCCGGTCTTCGTCGCTACTGTCTTCAACAATGTTTACCGTTCGTGCATCCTTGTCGCGCGCTTTGCCCTTGCCCTTGCCGTTCGCGCCGCCCTTTGCGCGGCTACGTTCCCCATCCTCCTCGCCATCCGAAGAAGGAGCAACAGCTCGGCGAAATCTTGAAGCGGGCTTGGACCTTGGTGGGCCCATGAGTCCTCTCGCCTCATCATCCTCGCCGAGTGGGCTATCGCTCACCGCCGTCACGCGTTTCCGCCGCCTGTCAACAAGCGGCGATTCGTCCACGCTCTCATGGGAGGGCTGAGGAACCCTAGGCGCGCGTCGCTGCACGATGGGCGAGGAGTTGTCTGCGATGGATGCAGTTGATGGCTTCGATCTACTCGAGGGACCCTCCTCTTGATTGCTCGGACTGGCTGCCGCTGTCTGTCGCTCTTGCTCAGCCAGCAGGCTCGCCATAAGCGGGTGGACCTTGCCGGAGCGACGACGGGCAATCTCCGGCGAGGGAGAGTCTTGCAGCGCTGAAGGCGCAGTGTTGTTGATGCTTCCCTTCTTCTGCTGTGAGTCCTTTCTGGCCGCCGAAGGCTGACGCGCTTGGACCTGTCTTGTCGCCTCTTGACTCAGCTGTGCTAACACACCGTCGTCGTTGGCCCATGACATACTGAAGTCGTCTTCGCCGTTCGAAGGGCTTTGATGAAAAGACGAAGCGGCGCGTCGCTGCGCTGCTGAGGCGGGAGATGGATCGGATGCCGGCTTACTTGCGCTGCGGTTGCTGCCTGAAGCTCCTGAGGCTGCTGACCGAGCGGGCTGCGCCTTTTTCATTGCAGCAGACGCTCCATTGACCTGATTGGCTCGGTTGAAGATCAGAGGCAGTGGACTGCTAGCCGGCTCGCTGCCTCCTGCCTCGTCATCTGAATCGACAGCGAAGCGGGAACGACGCCCATCATCCGCGCTGCCGGTATGCTGGGAAGTCGCGCGTCTCGCCCCGAGCTGGCGGCCACGACGTGCGCTATTTGTAGTCTCGCCGCGACTGTCGGTGCTGGAGATAGTGGTGGGCTTCGATGCGGTGGGTAGCTGGGCGCCGCTCTGCTCCGCAGCCTGTCGATACGCTGCCTCCTCCTCTGCCTGCTTCTTCTTCTTCTGAGCGCTCGCCGTGCGACTGAGATCTGGGCGTTTGAAGTCAAGACCTCGCTCCATCGCATCGTCATCGTCGTCAGAGTCAGAGTCGACACTGTTCAACGCCTCACGGGCTTGCTGACCGCGCCTCCTCATCGACGTCCCTGCCCTGCGCGCTGCACCTCCTCTGTCCCCTTCCTCATCGTCGTCTGCTTCTTGCAAGTCGCGACTGATCGCAGACGCCTTCAAGAAGCCAAGCAGTGCCCCCTCCGGCACATTACGATTAACATCCGTCAGCCTAGCTCTCCGCTTCTTGGCCTTCTCGAGCGCCTTTGCCGACTTGCCCGCGGCCTTCTTCGAGCTGATCATCGCCGGCTCAAACTCAGGCTGGTCCAACTCCTCGAAGTGAGCCGTGGGCTTGATGCTCTGCGGCACCAGACGAGGTACGTCATCAAAGAGCGTGACGCTATGTCCTGCAGTGATTGTTTGCTGGACCCCCTTGTACGTGTCCTTTGACTTCTGCCAGACGCTCGACTCGGGTCCCTCGGTCATCAGTACGACGATGCGACCTTCCCTCTTGCGACCTGTTCGGCCCACGCGCTGAAGCATGCGCACGGAGTCTTTCACAGCCTCGTAGCAGACGATCAGGTCTACCTCGCCGATGTCGAGACCTTCTTCACCGATCGAGGTGGCAACAATGACATTGTAGGTGCCTTGCTTGAATTTCTGGATGATCTCTTGCTGTTCTTTTTGCGTAAGTCCGCGGCCTCGCTTGTCTGACGCTTGGCCTATAAAAGGAGTGGCCTTGACGCCCTCCTGCTGATTGAGCAGGTCGACGATCTCGTGAACAGCCTCGCGCAGAGAGCAGAACACCATCACTCTCGTCGATGAGTCCTGCGTCTCCCTCGAGAAATGGTCGAGAATGACATCGACACACTTGATCATTTTGGGATGCGCCTCATCCGGCATGGAAGCAGCGAGGTTGATGACCTGTGCGAGCTTCATCTTCTTGGAGTCCTGCTTCTTCATGCTGTCCAGCAGCTCTTGAATTCGAGCACGGAACATCTTGATGGAGAAAGTATCGAGGTGATGACGTGCGTCGGCCATCTTGGCCGTCTCGTTGATCGTGGAGCCAAGCCAGCGCTTCTGAGCCAGAATGCTCTTGCGCTCTGCGTAGATGGAGCGAACGCGGAACGGATGGAGCGTTGCTGCATCGCAGCGAGGGAGCAGTACGTGAGTGACGAGGGTGTTGCAATTCTCGTCCATGACGTCGAGGTAGAGGTCGCGCAGGTGGCGGAAGTCGTCGGTCATGGACACAACGATGGGCTCTTCGCGCTTTTTGTGAATGTACTGACGAATATCCAGGGCTTCCTCGGTGCGCAGCTCGATGAGGCTGATGTGTAGGTTGTCAATGACTTCCTGAACCCTCTCGCTCGTTGAGCCGGGTGTAGCGGTGAGGGCGAGAATACGGAAGTACGGATTGACAGCTTGCATCTGCGAGACGATGTTGCAATAGGCGTAATTGCCCGTTGCCCTATGCGCTTCATCGACTACAAGACAGACGATGTCCTTCGGATCGACGTCGCCCGTTGCCAGATCGTTGTCAAGCGTCTGTGGCGTCATGTAGAAGATCCGCTTCTCTTCCCACTCATCGCCGCGGCGAGACTTGGCGGTGTTGCCCGTCATCTCGCAGGCTACGTCCCATGGGAGACCACAGATTCCGTGGCATGCCATTTGTTGCTGTGCGACCAGCGGCTTCGTGGGGGCGACGAAGACGATCTTGCCCTTTGGATACCAGCGAAAGAAGTTGAGAATGACGACTGCTGCGATGAACGTCTTGCCTAGACCCGTAGGCAGAGCGACGAGGACATTGTCGAAGAGCGCCCGCTGAACAATGTTGAATTGGTAGTCACGCTTGGCCATATTGGTCGGGTATAGGAATGTCTCGGCTGCCTGTACGTCCAGCTCGAGCTTCATGGCGTCTGGCGGGGGCGCGGCAGGAAGAGGTGGGCGCGCTCGAGGTGGCGGGCATTCGAAGTCTTCGTCATCCTCGATGTCTTCGACACCCGCAAGCGCAGCCTCAAGTGCTCTGTCTTCCGAGTTCTGCTGGGTAGGGCGAGGGCGAGGAGCGGTGATGCGACGTGCCCCTGACTGCGCATAGGCTGTGCGATTCCATTGCTTTGTCTGACGGGCTTTTTTCGTACCGCCACCTGCGACAGACTGTGACGACATGGTGACGATACCAAGACCATTGGAGGGAGGCGCTTGCGTCGCGCGGTCGCCGAAAAGCGTACGCTGGACGTAATTGGCGCCTGAGCTTGCTGTTCTCTGCATGCCTCGCGAGGGTCCCGCCACTGCGTTACCGATGTTCCCATCTTTGGAACGGGCAGCGATGGTCGTGCATCCAGCCGCAGCTGCCACCTGCTCAGCGACATCGAGCTGTCCAAGCAGTCCGTCATCCCAGTCGTCGTCTGCGTCGATTTCGATGGGATCGGAGGGTCCTCGTGATGGCTCAGCGGGAGGGCGGCTAGGTGTAGTGTTGTGAGGTGGTGGTCGGCTCAGCGCTGTTCTGGAGGTGCGTAGAGGAACATCTGGTGTCTCTGGGCATAGAATCCGAGCTGTCTCTTCGGTGGCAGCCTTTGAAGCGGCGGCGGCGGCGGCGCCATTCTCGACGGCGTCGATGTGGGCGATGGCGGATTCGTCGAGGTCGAATTCATCGAAAGCGTCGTCCGAGAAGGACATGTTTGCGCGTATACGGCAGATAAGCGTCACAGGAGCGCGGCAATATCAATTGAGATACTTGACAGCCATAGCCAGGTTTCAAGCGCAGGGGCTGGTGACAATGAGGCTGAATTCAAGAGGGGATGGATTGGAAGGGAAGTCAAGTTCTCCACAGCAACGGCGCGCCTTTCTCCCCTTCCGTAACGCGTCGAGGGCGGACTGAGACTGAGACTGAGACCAACTCTGAGCCACCACATGGCCGTTGAGAGCGCACCGACCACCCAGATGGAGAGCAAGCAAAGCGCCTTGCTTTTGACTTCTTCTCCTCTGCACCAAATCCAGCCAGGATGGCTGCCGCGACCTCAAATGGCTATGGCGATCCTTCGTCATCGTCTTCAGCATCCACCCTGCCACCTCTGCCCTCAGCAGCCGTCCTCTCGCACGACCATCCGGACCTGCGCTCTCCTACCTTCTCCCCTTCGAACCTCCTCTGCTCGCTCCTCCCAAACTCCATCTCAGGGATCGCGACACAGCTCACAGCATACGACGAGGACATCTCCGCTGAGCTGCAGGCAGTTGTAGATGCAGAGTATCGCGACTTTGTTGACCTTGCGTCAAGATTAGCGGGGGAACGGCAGAGGATAGACCGGCTAGCCAATTGGGCTGATGGGGCAGGGCAAGAGGGGCTGGAAGGTGTTAGAGAACGGGTCGACATGGAGAGGGAGCATGTTGAGCTAGCGCAGCTTGAAGTCGAGGACCTCATTCACTCCAGGCAACACGCAGAAGAGAGGAAGCGTCATCTCCAGCTGCTGCTTGCCTACTCTGACGCTCTTCATCGTCTTGAGTCGCTCCTGGCCATTGAGCCTCCTTCAGAGACCGGAGCGGCAAGGTCACCACAGGAGAGGCGAAGAAGCAGCGCAGCAACCCTCTCTGGCTACTTTGCTGCTGGCTCAAGCCGAGACGAAGAAGACGACGAGGACGGCGACATCGATGTTCTTGCAGCCGCGGAGAGCGAGAGTGAAGATGACGACAGCTCGGAAGAAGAGGAAGACGAGGCTCCGGAACCTGGCCGGATCAATGGAGCGTCTGGCCCGAATGGCAGGCCCAGTTCTAATCAGCAGCCGCTGCGCTCGCAAGGACAAGTTTCGCCGTCTTCACCACGGGCATTCGACCTTCCCACGAGAATATTTCGCGCCAAGTCATCGTGGGAGAGCCTTAGCTTCCTCAAGTCTGCCGCCTTATCCATCGCTGTTGCCGAGAGCAACTTGGACGACGATGCGTCTTTGAAGCTGCTTCCTTTCCTTCAAGCGCATCAGGAGCGAGTTGCGGCCGTTGAGCACTCCATCAAGGCCGACCTACGCGAGCTGCTGGCTCGCCTGCTGACGCCGGGCTCTCTACTCGTCCACTCTACTACGTTAGTAGGCTCGGCGATGCAGCTTGACGACCTGCAGCGCTGGAGCCAGGTTCCTTCAAGTCTGTCCGTAGACGAGAAGCGCTCTCGACAGCTTGAAGAGAGTACTTTATGGCTTTATCTCGTCTTCGACACCTGGATCAGGATTAGCGAGACGACAGAGGTTGGCATTTCTGAGATTCAGGACTTTGTCCGGCAAAAGACGATACGAGCGTGGGCACAGGTGCACATTCGACCAGAAGCACTGGGAAGCGATATGTCCGCAGATCCAAGCCAGGCAGACGATACCTCGGAGCTCCGTTCTCTGCTTCTTCACAGCTCCTCCCACCAAGCTCCCATCGCTCCTCTTTTCGACCGTGCGATCCGCTATCTTTACAGTCTACGAGATCTTACGCTCGCGCTAGAGCAGTACTCCGCCCGCTCCCCTCATTCTCTGCGACCTCTCGACACAATCTACTGGCCAGAGCTAGCCACAGCCATCACCGAGCGACTAGGACACCACCTTTTCTTCGTTGGTCGCCTCGAGGAGTTCCATCGCAACTACGAGACGACCCAACGCTTCCTCGAATCGGTGGAGCGACTTGCTCCGTCGCGGAGAGCAGCAGCCGCATGGCGCTCCTCGGCGGCGTACGCGAGCTTCAACAAACGATGGCAACTCAGCGTCTACTTCCAGATGCGGTTCCGAGAGATTGTATCGGCCTACGAAGGAGAACTTGCGGGATCATCCGCAGCAGCGACCTCTGGCTCGAGCGTGGCTATTCGCGTGCCGCAGCTCAAGGCTACCCAGGCTGCCGTGGAGGCCTTCGTGGCGCCCTGGAGGGAGGGTTGCCATTTGACTCCGCTCGTGGCCCGGCAGTGGAGGTTGAGCTTGATGATTGTTAGTCGCTACCATGCATGGTTGGAGGAGCAACTTCCTGGCGGAACGCGAGCAGGGTCATCGGCAGCGGCCCGGCATCTTGAGGCGGACTCTCAACAGCCGCGAAGTAGCCTCGATGGTGCTGGTAGACCCGGTGCAGCTACACCGGCGCCAGACCATGCCGAGTCGTATGCGCAAGATGAGAAAACGCTCAGAACGCTCGTCATTCTCGTCGCTGATGCCCTCTGGTTCCAGGCGGAGGTTGCGAGACGGTTCGAGTCGGCTGTCCTGCCCTGCCTCCCTACGGCACAGCCTGGCTCACAAGAGCTTGCCGACATCAGCACAGAAATGCGCAGCGCCCTCACCTCAACCTTTCCTTTCACCTCGACCCTGCTCCTACCAATCAGCACCCGTCTCACCTCCATCCTCAAGTCTCGCTGTGCCGAGCCGCTTCGTCTCGTCCGCTCAGTCTCCTCAACCTCGTACCGCAGCTCGGGTTCGAGCACGCCGAACGACTCCTCAACTGCAGCAGTCGAGCCAAGCTACTTTGTACCCCAGATCTTGCGCTCCTTGCGCCACTTCTTGGGCAAGGGAGACAGACAAGACGAGAAGTTCCTTACTGCCGCCACGCTCGTTGACGAGGGGATCAAGACGGGCTGGGCGACGAGCGTGGTAGAAGACGTGGCTGTGAGGTATGCTGCGAGCTTGACGCAGATGATTCAGAATTATGAGTCGCTGCGAAGACTGAAGCGCGGGACAGGCGCTGGAGGCGGAGGAGGGGGATTTGGTGGGCTGGCGAGCTCACTACTCGGGAGGGGAAAACAGCAGCCGCAGAGCACAGCAGGTGATGCGGGGAGAGACGTAGAGGGGGAGAGGATGCATGCCCAGTTGAGGGCAGACGTGGATCGTTTGGAGCTGGATGTCAAAGAGTTGGAGCAGGTAGGTGTGAAGGTGGATCTGGAGGCGAGCGAGGCGTGGAAGGGGTTGAGAGAGGTTGTGAAGGAGCAAAGATGAGGGAGAAACAGCATGCAATTGATGCCCTGCCCTGCGCAGTATCGAACACCGCGAGTCTGGGCGCTGTCAGTTTGTCGATCTGAAGATCTCTATTAGGCGCAACTCATAGACAAAATGAGTGAGAAGGAAGGGATGGTAGAACATCAAGGATCGTCCAAGTCATCGTCTCGTCTCACCACTCGAATTCGCTGTGACGATCGAGATGGAGAGGAGCGTGGTCAGCAGTCTCCTTCCTCAAATCGCCCTTAGGGGTCTTGGCGACTCACGTGTTGCACCTCGTAAAAAGGTAGTCCCTCCCATCAATGTTTGCCACTCCATCGCGTAGCACGCACTTCCACCTGTTCCTGACCCGGTTCACCTTCTCGTAGAGACAAAGCACTGTGTCTCCATCGTGTCCCTCGAGCCCCGCTTCGCCCTCCGCTTCCTCGTCCGAGTCGTCGAGGTCGCTGCCGATCTCGTCGCTGTTGCTTTCAGGCTGCTTGCGCTTCTCGCCTGCACGAGAGGCTTGCGAGGCGGATGGGCCTGCTTCTTCGCCCTCTGCGCCGCCAGCTCCGTTGGCATCGCGCTCCTCAGCCCCATTGGCCTCACCGCTTCGACTGCCAGAGGCCGCATCCGAGCTGCCGTCGGTCCTGGCTGCCTTGTTGGACGTGGAAGTCGAGGCCGAGGGCTCAGCGGAGGGCTCACCATCCGCACCTTCCTTCTTGACGATGCCGTCTTTGTTGTCCGCAGCTGCATCGCCTCCAGAGCCAGAGCCGGATGGTTGGTCCTTCTGCTGCTGCTTGCGAGATTGACGCGGGACGACGGGTGCGCCTTCGAAGTCAGTCACGCCTGTGGCTACCAGGCGAGCTTCCCAGGACTGCGGGTGCGAGGCAAGGGAAGGCGTGAGTAGGCGGCTGGGAGTATCTCTCCACAGCATGATCTGCTCTCGCTCACCCTCTGCAGCTCCTCAAGCACCTCCTTCTCAATGCCCATCTCTTCGAAGTCCTGCCTCACGTTGGCAATCACATCGTCGATGACGGCGCGGTAGGTGCCAGACTGAGCGCAGACGCATCACGCAATGGCAAGCGAGGGCGGGGGGATGTCAGTATCGATGGTGCGCGAGAGCATTCACCGCTACCGCGATGCTCACGACGACCTTGTTGCTCATAGCGAGAGCGAGACGACGTCGTGAGGATCCTTGATTGGATGCTCAGCAGCCTGAAGCCAGCGATTCGCCGTCTGCTGCTGTTGAAGCGCAGGCGCGCCCTTGCTGGCTGGCTGGGCGGGCAGAGTAGACAACGCCAGACCGATCGTATCGAACAAGACTGGACGAGGAAGGTCAGACGGTTAGCAGAGAGAGTTCTACGCCGCCGACGAGGAGCGAATGGACATTGGGATCGGACGACAAGATGTCTCGACCTTGGGATCCAATACTGCCTCCGCCTCCATCTCCGCCCGGCCAGTCGAAAGCTGCCACGCGAGCGATGGTCATTGCTCGAGGCGACCTATCAGCTACCTCTACTGGTACGCGTCGCATGGTCAGCCAAGTCTCGAAGGCAACTGAGTCGGCATGATCGATAGCGATAGGACGTCTTCAAGTGTCGACATGGGGAGGAGACACGAGACATGAGATGGGCAAGGCTGGGCAAACTGGCGGACAGCAACCCGACCTGCCCCCTTCCCTTCCCATGGCGTCGGGTCCTGCTTTTTCTCCTTCTTGGCTGGTCTGCCGCTCCCTTCGTGACCCGCTTGTGCTCTCTTGTAGTCATCATTTTTTAGCCAACTCTACTCAATGAAAGAGCGGCATATCATCATCTCGTCGTGCTGCTGGATGAGAACCTCACCATCATTTCCTCGCTAAGCACTTGCCCCGGCCATCCCTGTCCCTTTGCGCTTGCTCGCAGCACCATCGGTGGGGTCAGCGCTCTCGGTCTACCTACTCGACGCTGCATATCAGGCGCCGACAATTCTAGCTGTGTGTTGGCGAGCCTGTGTATAGGCGCTACGGACGCGAAAGCACTTCGTCTGGCCCGCACAAGTGGGCGACATGGCTGCCAGAACGAGGTTGGGGCACGCGAACAATAATGCTGAAGGTAGATGGCAGGGACAGCGATATCGAGGGCGTTGAGAAATGGGAGGGGAAGAGCACCATGGAGAGAGAGAAAAAATGTCAGCGATGACGTCTGGTCACTGCAAGTCTGAGCGAGATTAGCGGTGCGGGCCGCTCTGACTCGTCGTGGCTGTGCGAAGGCGCTCGTGATGATCACATGTTGATTAACGTACATACACAGAGGAAGAGGTTGGGATCTCGACATCACAGCATCGTGGGATGGATGTGTCCTGAATCGTTCAGCCGCGAAGCCATGGGCTGAGAAGCCGCTCGATAATGTCGACGACCGCACGGATAGTTAGATTCAGTTGCTACCGAGCGAGGACCGAGGTCCACCGCCCATTTGGCTGCTTTTGCCTACATCGTCCCGTCGTACACTGCGTGGGTTGAGCGCTGGTGCAGACTCTTATAGAGGCAGAGTGAGAAGGGGGAGGGGAAATGAAATGAGGGTCCGCAAAGGTGGTAGGGGGGCAGGGGAGGAGGAGGGGAGGATGGGAGGGCAAGGGCGACTGGGCACACTGCTGTTGGCGTGAATGCTGCCTAGCAGTTAGGCGTCTCTCTTTGATCATGGCATTCTTGCTGACACCTATCGATCCCGGAGTGTCTCGATGAAGATGGTGTTGGGAACAAGGCTCAACGTAGCGCAGCTTTTCTCGAGAACATCTCTCTCTCTCAGCCCTCTCTGTCCGCTCGACTTTTTCGTTGGCCTCCGCGTGCGTTGCGTGTGCGTGCGCGCTGCTCGCTCGCCCTGCCCCGCCCCATGAGCCCATCCGCCAATGGACACCGGCGCAGTGCCGGGTGTCGCGGGCTCAGGCCACATTCAACCTCCATTCAGCCGGCGCTCGTGCTCGTGGGCTAAGCAGCAGGAAGAACTGGCTGGCCACTCGAGAGTGCTGCGACGTGGCCTCGAAGCCGTACTCCTTTTTGCTTCTCCTCACCACTACCAACTACCTCTCTACACAAAATGGCACAGAACTACAAGGTTGCTGATATCTCCCTCGCCGCCTTCGGTCGCAAGGAGATCGAGATCGCCGAGGTGAGTTGGCTTGGCTACGGTGCACAGGCTACGTTTTGGAGCGATATGCTACGTGGGATACGAGCTGATCCACCTTGACCTCCCCGCTTCGAATCACCGCAGGGCGAGATGCCCGGTCTCATGGCCCTCCGCCAGAAGTACGGCAAGGACCAGCCCCTCAAGGGTGCTCGCATCGCCGGATGCCTGCACATGACCATCCAGACGGCCGTCTTGATCGAGACGCTCACTGCTCTCGGTGCCCAGGTCACCTGGTCGTCGTGCAACATCTTCTCGACCCAGGACCACGCCGCTGCTGCCATTGCCGCTACCGGTGTCCCCGTCTTTGCCTGGAAGGGCGAGACCGAGGACGAGTACAACTGGTGCATTGACCAGACGCTCAAGGCCTTCCCCGACGGAAAGCCCCTCAACATGATCCTCGACGACGGAGGAGACCTCACCTGGCTCGTCCACCAGAAGCACCCCGAGCTCCTCGAGGGCATCAAGGGTGTTTCCGAGGAGACGACCACCGGTGTCCACCACCTCTACACCGCCATGAAGCGCGGCACCCTCAAGCTTCCCGCTATCAACGTCAACGACTCGGTCACCAAGTCCAAGTTCGACAACTACTACGGCTGCCGTGAGTCTCTCGTCGACGGCATCAAGCGCGCCACCGACGTCATGCTTGGCGGCAAGGTCGCCATCGTCGCCGGTTTCGGTGACGTCGGCAAGGGATGCGCCGAGTCCCTCCGTGGCTACGGCTGCCGTGTCATTGTCACCGAGATCGACCCCATCAACGCTCTCCAGGCCGCCATGGCTGGCTACGAGGTCAACACCATGGACGATGCCTGCAGCCAGGCCGACATCTTTGTCACCACCACCGGCTGCCGTGACATCATCACCGGCAAGCACTTCTCGGCCATGCGCGACGACGCCGTTGTCTGCAACATTGGTCACTTCGACATCGAGATTGACGTTGCTTGGCTCAAGCAGAACGCCAAGTCCGTCGTCAACATCAAGCCCCAGGTCGACCGCTTCGAGATGCCCAACGGCAACCACGTCATCCTCCTTGCTGAGGGTCGTCTCGTCAACCTGGGATGTGCTACGGGCCACCCTTCGTTCATTATGAGCGCCTCCTTCTCGAACCAGACGCTCGCTCGTGAGTATTTCAATGCCTCGCGGTCGATGGTGCCATACCTTTGCTGACCAAACTCTACCCAACCGCACAGAAATCGAGCTCTGGAAGAACAACGACGACAAGAAGTACGCCCACGGCAAGGTCTACATGCTGCCCAAGCGCCTCGACGAGGAGGTGAGCCAGAGACGCTTCAGGCATACATCGCCCACTCCGCTGACGACTATCCCCTTTTCTTCGCACAGGTTGCTGCTGCCCACCTCGCCCGTCTCAACGTTCGCCTGACTCAGCTCACGGACGTCCAGAGCGACTACCTCGACCTCCCCAAGAACGGCCCCTTCAAGCAGGACCACTACCGCTACTAAGCGGACGGCTTGGAGCTGCGGCGCAGTTGTTCCGCAGCGCCGTGAGCGGAACTTCTTCGCTTGTGGCCTGTGTCTCTCGCTGTCATCTTAGTCTTTACCCTCTCTATTGCTCTGTCATCCTCTCTTATCCCTTGACATCATGCCGTGGGTAGCCTCGATTGCTTCAACCGTGATCGAGCGCGATCCCCTCCCCTCCCTCTCCTCTCTACCCCCCTTAGATTCCATCATACACTAGCACTTTCAACACCGTGTACAATAGCAAAATATCATCTGATTCCCTTCTATGCGCCCAGCTCCTGTCATCTGCTTTCGCCTGTCATGTTCTCGCCCTCTCCGAATGACGAGGGGTGAGGAGGTCAATGAACGCACTAGTTTTCGGATGGCGGCCCGTGCGCAGGCGGGATGTGGGGTACGGGCACTTCTTCACCTCGCTCACCAAAGGAACAGCGTAAGCTCAAGGTATCCAATTCGTCCAGGCAAAGCAGCGTCAAGAATGTACAATACAGCAGAGCAGCGACTCAGCGTCCACGCAACGGCATCAAACTTGCGTCGCAGCCTTGGCGTCCCCCTCTCCCGCCAGCGACATGCCCGCCGCCCTGCCCGAGAAGATGCAACCGCCCAAGAACGTTCTTCGAGGGTGTAAATGAAGCAATTCGGGAGCATAGATGTCAGTAGACTGGTCACAAAGCATTGCGGGAAGCTTATGCGGCCCTGTACTCACCCCTCCAGAGCGTTGAGTCCGTGAACGCCCCCGCCTCCGAACCCAGCCACCTCTCCCGCGGCATAAAGCCCAGGTAGCACAGTTCCATCTTCCTTCATCACCTGACTCTCCAGATTCGTCTGAATGCCACCCAGCGTCTTGCGTGTGATCAGGTTGAGCCTGATCGCGATCAACGGCCCCCACTTGGGATCCCCAATCTTGTGCGGCTTGCAGCATCGGACGTCTCCTTTGTACGACTTGGCATTGCGGATCAGCATGACCTGTGTGTCCTTCGAGTAAGGGTGATCCATCTGCGCATCTCTCGTCTCCAACTCCTCGCGAATCTGCTCCAGCTCCACCTCAGGCCCACGCCCGTCGCGTTTGACAATCTTGTTCATACCCTCGACCAGAGACTCAACATTGTCTGCCGTGACCCAGTCCTCGCCCTTCTGCTGGAAGTCGTGAATGTGCTGCGAGCCCCAGATGACGCGCTTAAGTACGCCGACGAGGGACTTTGAGGTGAAGTCTGCATTCTGCTCCGAGCCGGACAATGCAAATTCCTTCAATGCAATGCTCTTGTTGAGGATGAGCCAGGTGTGGTCATACCCCGTCGAACAAATGTAGCGAAGCGTGCTGAGCGTGTCTGCCGAAGGGAAGCAGGGAGGAGGGAGGCGTTTGCCCTTTGCGTCTAGCCACAGGGAGGACGGGCCTGTGATGACACGAATGCCGTGGTTGGGCCAGATGGAGTTCCAATTCTTCAAGCCCTCGGTGTAGTGCCACATGCGGTCGTTGTTGACAGTGCGAGCCCCGGCCTTCTCTGAGATGGAGATCATGCGGCCATCAACGTGAGCGGGCACGCCAACGACCCAGTGCTCGGGCGTGTAGTTGTGAAAGCGCTCCTTAGGCCAGAGCTTCTTGACCAAGGGGACGTTGCCGCCGATACCACCTGACGAAACCAAGACTGCACGACCCGTAATCTCAAAGTCGCCCACCGCCTTGCGAGAAGATTGCACGCCGCGGTCAAGATGGTCCGATGGCTCAAGGACGATGCCTGCCACGCCTACAGCTCGACCTGCGGAGTCAAGGCTGATAGCATCGACTTGGTGGCGCCATCTGAATTCCACCAGGCCCTTCTTTTGCGCCTCGAGTACTGGATCGGCGAAAGCCTTGACAATGGCAGGTCCCGTGCCCCACGTCAAGTGGAAACGGGGCACCGAGTTGCCATGGCCCGTAGCCACAGACGCTCCGCGCTCCGCCCAACCGGTAGTAGGCAGATACCCCACTCCTAAATCACGCAGATACTGCCTCTTCGGACCCGCCGCGAACTCCAAGTAGGCATCTGCCCACTTCTTTGCCCAGAAGTCCTCGTCATCCAAGCGATCCCACTGCGCACTGTTGTACCAGTCTCTGCGTGCGAGTTCGAGCGAGTCGCGAATACCGAATCGGCGTTGCTCGACCGAGTCAACGAGGAATATGCCGCCGAGGGACCAAAACGCTTGGCCGCCTAGATTGGCCGAATTCTCTTGCTCGACGAAGATGACTTTCTGCCCTGCCTTTGTGATCTCGTAGGCTGCGACGAGGCCCGCGAGACCGGCGCCAACGATGATGACGGGCTCGCGTGAGGCTGCATCGCCGTTGATTAGAGTAGATGTTGAGCCATTTGCGTGGCCATTGAGCGATGTCATGGCGGTAATGATAGCGATGGAAGAGGAGCAGTGGCAACCAAGGTCGCCTCCCGGCTCATGCGCTACATAGCCGCCTCCCCCCTGCCCGCCTGACCTTCCCCGCCTTTGCCGGAGGCCGAGTGTCAGAGGTCCGTGCTCGTCTCGACGAGCTCGACTGGACGCAACAGGCGGACCAACAAATGGATGACCCTCGAGCTCGGCGTCGAGTGTTGCGCTGCCCGTCCATCAATTCATGCCAACAACGAAAGCCAGCTTCATCCCTGCACTCAGCCAACAGAGACAGCGACAACAGCAAGATGAAGAGGCGGCGAGAACTCGAGCTGACTCGGTCAACGAGAAGTTGAATCGCTCGCGCTTGGCGGCGAGGCAGCGACGCGATCCTCTTTGCCACTCTTCCACAACATCCTCCTCAGCATCCTTGCCTCGCTCGAACATCTCCCCAACATACATCACGTCCTCGTCATCGTCATCTCCGCACGTCGGACTCAAGTTCCTCTCAGCCACTGAAGCCAAACAACTTGACACAGAAGAGGAAGCCCGTGCCCGCGCCATTCGTAGAATGTATGCTGGACCAGCCCCACCACAAAGCTGGCAGGGATCAGGCCCACCATCAGCCTCGACATCTAACAACTCCCTCTCGCAATCTGCTTCCCTCTCTCAATCGCTACCCATCACGATTCCGCCTCATGCCATTGCCACAATCGAGCAGGAAGCAGCAGCTCGCAACCCAGACATGCGCTCCTTGGTCATGTCCTGCCGCGAGAGAGACCGCCAGGTCATTGCACCTTGGCAATCGACACGACCATCATGGACTACCAGACCCACTGTACCGTCCCTCCGCATGATCACTGCAGCATACCTCGTCGATCTGCTACACCACGCTCCATCTTCTACGGGCTCGTCACCTCCAACCAACCCTGAGACCCGCCAAGCAGCCGCACAAGCTCGCAGAAATATCAAAGATCTGCCCAAGCACCTCAAGCTCACCATCATGGCGGCAGGAGGCAGCGTATGCCGCTCTTTGCACCCACTCGAGCGCTCTCAGGATGAGACGTGGTCCCCACGGCGCCACGATCTTTCGACCATTGTGTGCCTCTGGCCGGGCTCGGCCGCTCACTTCGAGCAAGTTGGCACGCTCGACCCTACACGCCACTCCAGCCGCATCGAACCCGAAGAAGCACAAGTAGACGATGACTGGGAGGAGGTCGCCATGGTTGCCGACCGAGAGTGTAACGACAGCCTCGCAGACCAGGCCATAGTCGATCTAGCATTCTCCTCCCTCCCCTCAACATCAGCCCGCGCTCTCCTCAATCCTGGAGGTGCTATCAACCCACACATCCGCAGCCTGAACCTCGCAAGCATGAAGTTATCCGACGACTTCCTCTTCCACGTCATTCAGCACGGCTTTCCGAATCTCGAAGAGCTCTGCCTGGCCCGTTGCACACCATCGCGAGAGATTCCCCGCCCTGATCGCCACGCTGCTGGTAGGCTTCGACGCTTCTGGACGACGTGCACCAAGATCAAGCTGTTGGACCTGAGCCACGTTACACCCACCCTGGCTCTCCTCTTCTCAGATGGCTTGCACGCTGCTGCCCACGCGACGTCGTCTGGCCAGCCACGACCCCGACTCGCACAGGACCTCCAGGACGTCTTGGTCAAGGGAGCCTTTACTTCGGAGATGGGCGCGAGATACGAGAAGACCAGTAGCTGGCGTGAGCGCTGCGCTGGCGCAAAGATCTACAGCGTGTCCTCTAGCACCAGCATTGGAGACATTAGCCTCAATGACTGCAGCCCCTCTAGCGCCCGTCTGCGGGAGTACGACCCGGCCCGTCTTCGCGAACTGGAAGCAGCTCGCGGCATCCGAGTCCCCTACTGGGTCTCAGCGCACCACGTAGAGTGGGCCATGGTCCATCTGCCGCGCCCAGTAGGTCACACCATCCTAGGAAGCCTCACAGACGCCAAGGACGAGTCGAGGGCAGACGAAGAGGCCATGCATCAAACAGGCTGGCACGGGAAAGTGCGAGTCAGGATTCTCCCAATGGCAATGCTGCCTATACATTCGCCGGACCTCTACCGACAATTCTCGGAGAAGGGGGAGGACCATGTGAGTACGGGCCAACTCTTCTTGGTCACAATGAGGAACTACTTTGGGAATCAGGTCGATTTGTGGATTTGAGCATGGACTACCCACGGGATCGTTGCTTCTTCTTCTTCTTTTCTCTAGCATCAACTGTACAATCATCTAAGCATCCTTTCATCTACTCTGTACAAAGACTTTGCGCTCCAATCGTCATCATCTAATCTATGCTTGCCCATGTCCCCTCTACTTGCTTGGCCGCCCGCACTCATCGTTCCAAAGACGCCAAGCCTCCTTCCACTCGAGGCTCTCTTCCTCTTCCGCGCTCGTAGGACCCCAGCGATCGCGGAAGACATCGTACCCGCCGCCGATGAGGATCGAGTGCACCCAGTAGGCCGTCCGTGACCATACGAGGGAGAGGTGGTGCGAGTGGGACGAGGAACTGGGGCTCAGCAGGTAGAGCTGCGAGATTCGCCAGAGAGTGCGTTGTGCCTCGTCGACGTGGAGAGCGGGGCATTGCGTGAGGGCGATGACGGGAGGAGCCGTATCGTCCGGCCCTCGTATTGTCAGCTTCTCCTGCGTTGCGCAGACGAGCTCTCCGCCCTCCTCCTCCTCCCCGTCGTCCGCCACTCGCTCCCACTCTCCCTTCAACACTGCATTGACGCTCTGGAGTGAGCGCAAGTAGTATCGCAGCGCCAACCCCAGCTTCCTCTCACAAACAGCGTGCCTCGCGATTCGCTCAAGCGTCTCCCTCATCTCAGGGCGAAGCTTGCCTCTCCTCTCTCCCCCGTACGTGTCCATTAATTCCGCTTCCAACTCCTGCAGCGACTCCCTCACCTCCTCGTGCTTCTCGCGATCCTGCTCTGCCATCCCTTCCATAACGCCGTTGGCGGTATGTCGCAGTAATGCGTCGCTTCTGCTGAAGATGGCGGGCGCCCTCACAGCAAAGAGCTTTCTCCTTTCCCCTAGCCTTTCCATCCCATCGCCTCTGTCCAAGTCGCAAAGCGCACACCTACACACGAATCCATGCTTCTTCAACGTGTCCTGCCTCGCCGCATAGTCCACGCCACCGCGGACGTACTCGTGGCCGATCTCTTCTCCTTCGCGCAGGTCGCGCAGTGCACGTGTGATGACCACATCGCCTAGGAAGACGGAGGACACGTTGGGTAGGCAGGAGTGGTTGAGGATCGCAGGGAGCGGATGCGGTTGAGTGGAGCGAGAGAAGGCCGACGGGGGATCCAGGGACAGTTTGCGGTGTAGGGCTGGCGGTAGCAGGGAGGAGCGAGAGGCGTTGGCGTGCGCTGATTTGCTGCCACTTCCCTTTTCGTCGCCTTCGTCGCCCTGCCTCCTGACCGTGCCAGGCCCAAAAGCGTTATGCCTGAGCACCTCGTCCACGTACAGCGCGTTGATCCCACCTCTTGGCCCCATCCTATCCTGATCCAGCCCATCCCACGGCTGCTCCATCGGCGCTCTAGCCTTCTCAAATCTTTCGGCTTCTACCCACCTACTATCCTTCATCTTGGGTCCAGCAGTCAGGCCCAAAATCTCCTGCGTCAACTCCGGCCGATCGATCATCAGATGGATGAGCTTGCTCGTTGCAAGCACCTGCGTCGTCGTACTGATCACCCCATTCTCAAAGTCGCACCTGAGCACAGGACAATGATGCTCCAGCTCTTTGTCAGATGGGTAGCTCGATCCTCGAGATTTTGCCATGAGCAGAGGAGTGCCAGCCGGCACCGGCCGTGTGGTGACGAGACCGCGCCCGGCGTTGGGTATTTGAGCTACGCGGAGCGAAGGAGAGAGCCAGTCTGCCAGGTCTATGCGTGGGCTCGGGGAGGAG
The DNA here is from genome assembly GCF_003144245.1 of Jaminaea rosea. Classification (NCBI taxonomy): domain Eukaryota; kingdom Fungi; phylum Basidiomycota; class Exobasidiomycetes; order Microstromatales; genus Jaminaea; species Jaminaea rosea. The sequence goes on along the minus strand of NW_020289975.1, from coordinate 2,184,888 downwards.
AGGTGGGAGAAGTAGACTGAAGAGACCGTAGAGCCGTCCGTGTCGTCTGGGCCGTGAAGGGCTTCGCGGCCCCGGAGGGAGGCTGCTTGGAGCTTGTCAGCACAGGAGAGGCCAGCTGCTCTGTATGCCGAGACGGCTTGCTCCCATGCGCTCATGCTGTACAAGACATCACCGCGCAGCTCGTGATAGCGAGAAGGATCGTGTTGCGCGAGGTCGAGGATGGATGAGGCTGCTTGTAGCTCTCGCCAGGCGGCGCCCGGTCTGTCGGTACCGAGTAGCACTTCTACGCTGGACAGTATTGAATCTGAAGAAGCAGGCTTGCGACTGTCAGAGTTGCTGCTTCGCTCGCCAAGAGCTCGTCGTGATTGCGGGCCGTCTTGAAGCCACACAGCTCGCGACTGAGGGCCACTTGAGGAGCTGGCGATATCTGCTGATTTTGGCTCTTCGGAGGCTGCTCCTTTCGCTTTCTTGTTCCTTCCAGCAGGCGGTTTCGATGGTTCGACGGGCCACTCCAAGCCTTTCAGCAAAGCATGGCCCTCGTCCAAGACGATCACATCAGTAGGCGTGTCGACTCGAATGCCCATACCACCTGACGAGCCGGCCGCTCTCAATGAGTGGTGAGGACTGAGGTAGGGCTCTTTCAACGCGAGAAGCGTTCCCTCCGGCAGTGATTGCGAAGCTGCAACGCTAGACAGGCTGGGGTCTGGGGTGAAGTGGCTGATAGAGATGGGCAGCGAAAAGCCCAGTGGCTGCGGTAGCGTGACAAGGAAGGTGGCGCCGACATAGATTGCAACAGTGCTGGCCACTCGAGCTACCATGTAGTGTCCGTCCAGGCGGCCGCCAACGAGAACTTGGTCTTTACGCTCGACCGGCTTGAGATCCGCCAGCTCGAGCTCGGATGAGAAGCTGGGTCCGCCGCTGAAGGTGACGCGAGGTCTGTAGCCCCCGTAGAGGTTATCGAGCTTCTCTGTCTGCCGCAGCAGGGAGTCATGCCGGAGCTTTAGGAAGTGCAGCGGGGTTCCTTTGGCGGGCAAAGGGGTAGGAGCCTGCCGCTGGTTCTCCTCGGCCTCATATGCGCTACGCATCTTGGCCACCTCCTTGCGGAATGAGCGGATCATCTCAACTACGCCGTCCTCGATGAGCTCTCGGTCGATGCCCAGACCAGCAGCACCTGCATCCTCCGATGTCCCATCGTTGTCCGGGTCGTACGAGCCCAGGCTGAGGACTCTGGCCAGGTCACGCGACTCCTTCTCCTCTTCCTCAGGGCTTGACGGCGAGGCTAGCAACTGCAGGAGCTGTGATGGGCTTGGCGGGAGAAGTGAAAGGGCCCGCAATGAGGTGAGGAGAGCGTCCATGGTGGAGCAAGAAGCTCTCTGATCGACCTGACGATCTGTCCCTGGTGCCTAGAGGTCAAATGTGACTTTGCGAAGAATTGCAAGTCAAAATTGTGCGGGCGAGGGCAGGGCAACACGGAAGCAGCGGCTGAGTGGACGGACGGCGAAATGAGCCAGAGGGACAAAGCGCGTTTCGAGTTGCGGCTTGCTTCAACACTACTCCGTCACCACCTCCGCCCACGCACCGCCATCTTCTCCTCGCTGGTATGTACGACAGATGAGGAGCAATCGCCCAGCAGGGCAAGCTGCAAGCGGCGCCATCACTACCCCTTCGTCCTCGGCATCAGCGTCGCGGCGGTCACCGGCAGCATCCCGCTCACAGCCACCAAGGCGTGCAGCTACAGCCTTCCCAACGCGATTCGATGGCCAAGATGACAGGCCACGTCACGCTGTACAAGGTGCTGCTGGCACAGATGATGCTCGAGCAGCTTCATCGCGACCAAGCCGCGTCAGCCGTATGAAGACGAGGGCAGACAGCAAGCCGCCGCCCAAAAAGCGAAAGGGAGCGAGAAGCGAGGCAGAGGAGCCTGCTCCTGCACCCAAGGCTGCGAGACTCAATGTCACTACAGCTGCGCCGCCCGCTGAGCCCCAGAGGAACGCTACTGGTCGAGAACTCGCTGTTCAAGCTAGCCGCCGGCCTATAGCCTCGACGAGATCAACTGCAGCCGCAGGTCCTCCGTTGGATAGGTTGCGGCGACCCCAGGAACACCAGCTGCCAGCATCAGCCCCCGCCTCTACGAGCGGCACAGGAAGCTCGAATCGGACAAGCGGACATAGTCGCAGTGACCCCATCTCAACAGGCTCAGATCAACCTTCGTGGAGTAGAAGGAAGCCAACGCCGCCTCAATACAGGGGTCGAGGTGATGCAAGCACATCTGCCGCTCACGTCCTGGGCCTTCAACCTGGCGAGAAGGAGGCGCCAGCCGCAGAAGCTCCGCCACGATTTCGAGAAGCTCAGCGAAGGGCGCATACCAGGATCTTGGCACCAGAAACACCTTCAAATCCGCCTCGCGCTGCCGCCCAAGCAGATCAAGAGCGGCAAGACGAATGGCGGCCGACTACCGCCGCGCGGACACGAGCGCACACCACAGACCTGAGCTCGCCAAGACCAACAACCGCTAAGCGGCTTGGCATGGGCGCCAATGGTCAGACGAGGAGGTACGGTAGCACGGCAAGGTGTTCCCGGGTGCGAGGAGCGTTGGGCGCCATGAGACTAGTCGACCCGCATGTAGCTGAAGAAGGAGGAGCAGAGGACGATCCAGAGGCAGCTGCCATGCAGCCTTCAAGACCCAGCGTCACGGGGGATCAAGGCGCGGGTCCACTGGATGAGGGCCCAATGGAGCTCGCCGACGAGCAACATTCATCGCGTCGGCCGCAGCAGGAGAACGGAGGCTCACCAAAGTCTACCACCCAGCGCGAGGCGGTTAGGACAGCCGATGCTGCTGTTCCAGCTGCTCATCCCAGAGCAGAAGACGGCATTTCCTCCGAAGAGCCGCCCTCAGGATCACCAGCGCACGCTGCAGATCATTCTTCTCCCTCGATCGCGATCGCCTCGACCTCCTTCAATCGCCGCTTCATTGTCACCGTGGAGCGCTGGAAATTGGGTCGCAACGGTGCGCGCTCAGATCTAGACCAGGAACAAGAAAATGAGGAGCATCAAGAGGACGAGGACTCGGTCTCATCTTCCATCGAGGCTCATGATGCTGCTGCACAGATCGATCGCGTCCTTTCGGCTGCTGATGATGAGTATCGCAGACAACGAGACCAAGAGGAGCAGGAGGTCAGCAACACCGCAGACGAGCGGCAGAGGCGCTCTGTGACTGAAATGGATGAGGGCAAGCTCATACCCGTTCAGGCAAAGGTCTATCGCTGCATCCCTCAGCAAGGTCTCGCTGTCAGAACCTGCACGTACCGCCTGCGGGGAGTAGCTCCTCCCAGCCGAGACGCGGTGGTGCGCTGGATGAGGAGATGGGGCATCGGCGACGAGGCAGATGGGACGGACGAGAGATGATCAATTCACCGTACTATATCTGCTTAGCACGCTCATGCTTGCTGGGGAAAGATTCATGACCCCTCGATACCCTGTATACTAGCCTCGCTCATAACATTATTCGCGACTGCTCACACACGAACTTCGATGCTCTATCAGACCGCTGTCTCGATTACCGGCTCCGTCGCTCTTACATCTCAGGCATCATGCCTCCCTCACCCGCGTCCTCCATGTTCTGCATCTGCGGTCCACCTCCTCCTGCCTCTCCCCTCTTTCTCCTCGCGCTAACCACATCGTCCACCCTCAAGAGCAAACTGGCAGACTCCACAGCAGTCTTGAGCGTCTGCATCTTGACGGCCGCCGACTCCCACAGCCCGTACTCGTCCATGTCGACCACCACTCCCTTTTCGCCGTCGATACCAAAGGTCTTCTCGCCATTCGCGTGCTTGGCGCGCAGCTGCGTGAGCAACTTGATGGCCGATGAGGAACCGCAATTCTGGATCAGGGTGCGGGGGATCACCTCCATTGCCTCGGCAACCGCACGGACGGCGCCGACCTCGATGCCTTCCATTGACTTGGCGAGGTTGGAAAGACCGACACTGATTGCCATTTCTGTTGCTCCTCCTCCTGGCGCGAGAAGAGGGTTGAAGACTACATTCCTCGCGACGGCCATTGCGTCGGCCAAGTTGCGGTCTACCTCGTTGAGGATGTCCTTTGAAGGGCCGCGCAGGAGAATAGTGCAGGCTTTGGGCTCTTTGCACTTCTCGAGGAAGGTAAAGTACTCGTCGCCCAGCTTCTCGACGTGGAAGAGACCGCACTTGGTCCCTACGTCCGCCTCACGCAGGTCGTCGACCCTGTTGACGATGGTGGCGCCCGTAGCACGAGCGATACGGTTGTTGTCTGACTTGCGAACGCGACGAATCGCCGTGACATTTGCCTTCATGAGGAAGTGCTGCGCCAGGTCTGACACGCCCTTCTCGGTGAAGACGAGGTCGGGCTTGAATTCCAGCACCTTGTTGCACAGCTGCTTGATCTGGTCTTCCTCGATCTCCAAAATGCGGTTCCAGTCCTCCTCCTTTGTGATCTCGATGTTCGTCTGCGACTCTCCCTTCTTGTACTCCAGCGGGCAGTCCAGAAGGAGGATACGTGGGTTCTCAATGCGACGACGCATCTTCGGGTGGGTGACGTCCTTGTTGAGCATGACGCCGTCAAGGACAGTAGACGACTCAATCTCGCCACCAGGCACCTTCTCAACACGGGCGTAGCGCTTCAGGTCTACTGTGCGGGCGCCAGCTGCGGTTCCTGCGCTCGAGCCGGCGTTGGCTCCGTCCATGGTGGCTACGGTCCTTACTGCCTTCAACGCGAGCGCGCACATCTGGTCGCTCCAGCGCGAGACGAACTTGGTGCCAATAGATGTCTTGATGAGAGCAAGCATCTCTTTTTCGTCGTCGACGTTGACGGGCTTGGAGACGGACTCGATGATAGTGAGGGCCTCGGCGAGGGCCTTTTTGAATGCAGAGATGATGACGACTGGGTGAATACCGCGCTCGAGGCAAGGCAGCGACTGGGCGAGAATCTCTCCCGCAAGAATGATGACACTCGTTGTGCCGTCTCCGACCTCCTCATCCTGCGTGCGACTGAGCTCGATCATGCTCTTTGCGGCTGGGTGAGCCACCTCGATTTCTCGCAGGATGGCGTTGCCGTCATTGGTGAGGAGAATGCCACCCATGGGATCGAGGATCATCTTGAGCATTGCCTTGGGACCAAGACATGTTCGAATGACGTCGGAGACGGTCTGCGTGGTTGAGTGCCAAGGACAAGAATATCAGCATATAGAGACGAGGCTGGTCGAGAAGATGTCCATCTGCTGCGCAGTCTCACTTTTGCCGCCGAGATGTTGCTCAGTTGAGCCTTGCGTCCACTCTGCCTTTCGGGCGCAGAGTTCATGACAAAGACGGGCTGTTGTCCTGCCATGGCTGCAAGACTATCAAACAGAAGGGGTGATGGCGGAGGTGATGGTGCGAAGCAGAGAGAAGCACACTTCTCGAGCGCGAGCCACTTCAAAGTCGGACCGTCTTGACGTCCGTCTTCCGTCCGCGAAGCAGCGCCGCCTCCTTCCTTCACCGTCACGACTGGCTCACGTGGCAAACAATGGCAGCTCAACATGAAGGAAATATGATCATGTCGTTGCAATGACACGGGACTAGCATACATTGAGCATCAATCTTCCTTGCATTCAGCGCCTACTTCTTCTTGCCCTTCCCTTTGCCTGCCGCCGGCGCCGCCTGCGCTGCTCGACCAGCAGGCTTCTTCTCCTCCGCCGGCGCAGCTGGTGCTCTGAAAGGCTCCCCTTCGAGGATCGTGTTGACCTGATCCAGAAACCTCTGCCTCGTATTGGGCGTCAATTCCGAATTAAAGCTCAGCGCATGGCTCGCATTCGCCTCCCAGTCCTCCTCGTCCAGCTCCGTCGCGCCAACGTTGCTCGAAAGGAAGCGCGAGTAGTCCCCGCCTCTGCGCTCAAGATAAAGCTGCTTGCGACGGGCCTTGATCTCGTCGCTCAGTGGTTGCGATCCTTTACCCTCCGTCGCTCCTGTAGCTCGTAGAGCCTCATCCCTCTCAAACTCAACGCCGTACCTGGTGCCCGGCTGCCCTACCAAAGGGCCCTTCAGCCTGCCCGGTTGAAGACGAAGATGCAATGACCTCTCTGCCCACTGCAAGCTCGTTTGATTCGATGCACCAGGTCCAATGGCAATGTTCGGGCTACGGCTGCCGGCCTTCTCCGCTGAAGAAGGCAAGGGAGACGAGATTGGGTAGTCGTCGGCCATGGGCACCGCGTCTCGGTGCAGCGGAGAGTTCCAATTCGTCTTGGGACGCTGGTAGTTGGTGGTGAGCTGAACATCGCGAGAAGATACCCTCGAGCGCATTTGTGACGGCGGGAGAGGGGCACGATTCTGCTTCGTTGGCTTGCGTTGCGCTTTTCTGATGTCTGTAGAGGAAGAGGACGACGACGACGACGATGTTGACGCCAGTCTGACTGCTGGTGATGGCGACACCGCGGGGGCGGATGTGGTGGCGCACTGTGACACAACTCTTTGCACAGCTGCGACTCGAGGCGCCATCTTGCTTGTTCAGTGAGAAGATGTGACGGCGGGTAACGAGGTTCAGGATCGAAAGGCTCTCTCCCCTCAGCTTCGAGTCCCTCGCCCTGCTCTTCCCGCTCCTCCGCTCCGTCACGTGGCTTGCTCAGCCAACGGCAGCGCCAAATAGGGATGGCCTGAGCGCTCGAGTGCAAACCTGACGCAGCCTCACGCCGTCGTCGTTACCTCGTTATCCATTGCGACATCTATCATCTAGCGACGCCCATTGCAGCCATGGCCTCTCGCGACGACGACGAGTCGAGGCCTCTCCTCGGCGACGATGCATCACGGGAGCAGCAGCAGCAGCAGCCGTGGTACAAGAGAGCAGCTGCATCCATGACCGCCGCTCTGGGGCCACTCGCCGAACCAGAGAAGCTCAACATCACCGAGAGACTTTTACTCGCCGTCGCAGTCATCTTCCTGCTCCTCGCTGCCATCTTCATTGGCCTCTTTGCTGGAGCACAGAGCCGCCTCAATGAAGGTACCCGTCCAGGAGGCCCCCTTCCTCCTCACGACGGCGACGGCAATCACGGCGGGGGCGACGGTCAAGTCTGCCAATCCAAGGACTGCGTTCTGACTTCCGCGTACATCCTACAGAGCATCGACGACACCGTCAGCCCGTGTGACGACTTTTACCGCTTCGCCGTTGGATCGTGGCTTGGTGCTCCTGAGCATCAGATCCCCGCCGATGCTGGCTCTTATGGGGCAGGAGCAGCAGTCACTGAGCGCAACTCTCGAATCATCCGTGATATCATTCAGAAGGCACCCACCAAGGAAGAAGCAGAGGCCTTGCACGCACTAGGTCACCTCTCTGACGAGGAAGCTGCCGATAATGCCAACCTTGCTAAGCTCAAGACGTATTACGACTCGTGCGTTGACACTAGAGCTCAGGACAAGGCTGGCGCCAAGCCTCTAATGGACATTGTCAATCACATTCGATCGCTCCTCTACCCCAAGCATTTCAATGTCGAAGACGCGCGCGAGCCTCTTTTCGTTGCTCAGGGCGGCCATCACACCGGCCCTCTGCCTCGACCACCGGGAGCGCCTACTCCACTGCCGCCTGGAAAGACGCCCGGTCGCGCACCGCAGCCTCACCCTCCCTCTCGCGAGCCAGGTCCTCCCCCCTCTCGTGGACCTCGACAGCAGCACCTCACCAATATGATCGGCTGGGCCCACTCGCGTGGCATCCCCGCTCTGTGGGACCTCGTCATCGACGGCGACCCGATCCGTGACCCAACCCAGGGCACCATCTATCTCTCGCCCGGTGGCCTTGGCCTACCAGACAAGGAGTACTACGAGGACAAGAGAGAGATCAAGTTTTACCGCAACGTAGTAGCGCAAGCTTTGTCAGCGGTCGCTGATGAGGACCATCACAAGCACGAGGACGGTACAGTCACCTTCCGCAAGAGCCACAAGCGCCTTGCACGCGCCGTCGTCGATCTTGAGCGCGAGATCGCCCGCTTCACGCCGGACGGCGACGTCCTCGCCGACCCCGTCGCGACCTACAACCCCGTCTCTGTCAACAAGCTCGAGCACTATCTCGACTCGGTCAACTGGCCAGACTACTTCTCTTCCTTGATGGTCCGCGTCCCACAAAAGGTCATTGTAACTGCTCCCGACACCTTCAAGCGAATGAGCGAGCTCGTCTCTCGCACACACGACGACGTCATTGAGGCCTACTTGATCTGGACAGCTGTGCGCACTTTCGGCCTCGACTTGGGACCAAATGTGCCACTTCGAGCCCCGGCAGACGCCCTCTCTCGACGAGCGAAGGGCGTGGCCCCCGATGCGAAAGAGGACAGGGAAAAGGTCTGTCTTGGTGCCCTTGACGAGGCGCTCGGTTTCATGGCTGGCCGCTACTTCGTCCGTGCAGCATTCCCACCCGCAGCGAGGGACAAGGCGAAGTCCATCATCGAGTCGATCATCTCGGCTTTCAAGGCTCGCCTGCCAGAGCTCGACTGGCTCGACGCTGAGACGCGCAAGGCTGCAGAGGTGAAAGCGGACAATGTCTTTGTCAAAGTGGGCTGGCCAGACTCGCCTAACACGACGGATGCTGCAGCAATCCAGCGTTACTATTCAAATCTGGATGTCAAGGGCGGGGACTACTTTGGTAACCAGCTGCGCAGCTCTACTCTGTCCACTCGTCGCTACGTCAACCAAGCGAGCAGGAAACTTGACCCCTTGCGATGGGACATGACTGCTCAGGAGGTCAATGCCTACTTCAACCCGACGGAGAACACCATCGTCTTTCCGGCGGGCATCCTTCAGCCACCTTACTTCGACTACCGCTGGCCCGCATACCTGCAATATGGCGCCTTCGGCGTGGTCTCGGGGCACGAGCTTTCCCACTCATTTGACCCCACGGGGAGACTGTACGATGAGAAGGGCTACCTGCGCGACTGGTGGACGAACACAACGGCCAAGGAGTTCAAGAAGAGGCAGGACTGCTTGGAGCAGCAGTACGGCAATCTGACGCTGGATGATGGTGCTGGTCATAAGCTGCCACTTAACCCCAAGCTGACCATTGGAGAGGACGTGGCCGACGCGGGTGGTATGGCTCAGAGCTTCCGGGCGTGGCAGACGCTCCTCTCCAGCAAGGATGATTCGGTAAACAACCAGCTCCTGCCCGGTCTCGAGGGCTACACGCGCGAGCAGCTCTTCTTCATTGCCTACGCAATCAGCTATGCGCGCAACCTCCGTCCAGAGGAAGCGCTGCGTCGCATTAGGACAGACCCGCATTCCCCTAATCCGTTTAGGACGAACGCGGTCGTGAGAAATTTTGAGCCGTTTTACGAGGCGTGGGGGTGCGCGAAGGGAGATGCGATGTTCACGCCCGAGGAGGAGCGATGTCACATCTGGTAAGCTATGGGCGAGAGTGTTTGTCTATTTGCTCTGTGTGGAAAATACGATCCGTGATGCCATCTACTCATGCTTGCTTGGTGAGATAGTCGCGAAGCTGGTCCAGGGCTTTGTAACGGTGAGAGAGCTGCGGCGGTGATGAGGAAGAGGCCGGCACCATCAGAGGCCATCATGGGCAACAGACACGGATTCTTGCCCGTACGCACCTTGTTCTTCTCATCGCTGTCCATCTCAGCATACGTCTTTCCCGTACCTTCAACCTCCATGCACGGATCCCACCCAAATCTGTTCTGACCCCTCGGCTCCACCAATCGTCCCTCTGTCTTCCCCTCGAAGACAATCGGCTCAGCTTCCGCGCTCTCGCAGTATGCAAATGTACAGACAGCCGTAGCCTTCTTGTCCTCGAAGCCCGCCAGGAGCAGGTGCAGACGGTCTACACCCAGTTGCCCGAGGAAGTCTTTGATGTAAGGTCCGGGCAGCCCACCGAGGGCAGAGAAGCAGAGAGCCGTATCCTCCGTGATGACGGGCCCATTCAGCTGGCGAGCAGCCGAGCGACACTTGGCTTTTGCGACGTCAATCGTTGTACCCTGCACTTCGGGGACATCGAGGGCTTTATTCGTGAGGGTGAAGGGGAAGTCGGGCGTCTTCCTGCGAGGATGGGCGCAAGAGGCTCAGCTGCGAGCGAAAAGATGGTTTGCGAGGGTCCTGCAAGCTCACTGAAGGATCTGCTGCACTTCTCTCAGCTTATTCGCATTGCCTGTGACAAAGACGAGCTGCTTGCGTGCTGCCATGATTGTGTGGTGAGAGGTGAAGGCGACAGGGAAGAAAGGATGGAATTCATTCAAGGTGGCCTGAGCGTGGACTGACTCGCATCTCGATGCGCCAAAATCAAATCAGGGCCAGGCGAACCGCGGGCTGTGGAGAAAGACAAGGCGTCGAGCGGAGGACGACGAGGTCCAGATGCAGGTCCACGAGCTGCCGCTCCTGCTTGCCATCCTATCAATCCTCAACTACCAGAGAAGAAGACAAGTCGGCCAAGATGGCTGCTCCGCTGTATACGACGGCTTCAGGCCAGGTGAGTGGGACTGTTACTTCACCATCGCCCCATTCATATGGACTGACCCTCTCTCCCTCTGCTGTGCAGCTTTATCACGCGTGCGTCCTGGCGAAGATTCAATTCAATGGGACCTCTACTGACCCTCCCACGACCCACTTTGCAGTGGAAAGATCCTCATTGCAACCGTCGGTCTACCAGGCGAGTGTGCCATCTCCTCTGTTCTAGCCCAATTGGCGCCTCGAAATCATCCCGCTGACTGCCGGCCCCTTCGCCTTCCCCCCGCCCCTCATCATCCCCCAGCCCGAGGAAAGACTCACTTGTCCCACGCCCTCGAGCGATATCTGAGATGGCTCGGGGTCAAAGCAGATGCGATGAGCTTGGGTGACTACCGAAGGAAGGTCTTAGGAGGTGCAGAGAAGCTGCCAGCCGATTGTGCGTTGTTTTGCCCCTCGCAGCTTCGGTCGCTCCCTTACTCACCTCTTCCCTTGCCTTGCTTCTGGCTCGCATAGACTTCGTGAGCGGTGAGTTGAGAACATGGCATGCAGGTGGGTATTGGAGCTGACTGGCTCCTCACGCCCTCGCTCGCAGGACCCAAAAGCCCCGATACGGACGCTTTGCGGCGTAGAGTTCTCGAAGAATTCGACGATACGGTCATCGACTTTTTCAATGGCGGCGGTCAGGTGGTGATAGTGAGCGGCAAGAGCCTGCTTTACTGAGGCATGTAGCTGATGCTGATCTGCGCTACCTCCTCGCCTCGTAGTACGACGCCAACAACGGCACGCAGGCCCGTCGCTACGCCATCCGCGAAAAGTTCGGCAAGCTTGGCGTCCACGTCATGTTCCTCGAGAGCATCTGCACAGACAAGTCCATTGTAGAGGCCAACGTCCGCAGCGTCAAAGTCTCGAGCCCAGACTACGTCAATTGGGATCCGGAGCAGGCCGTTGCCGACTTCTACAAGCGCATTCAGGGACACGAGCGCTTCTATGAGCCCATTGAAAATCCGTCGTTCCCCTACATCAAGGTAATCAATGTTGGGCAGCAGGTCATCGTCAACAATATTCAGGGATACCTGCAAAGTCGTGTAGTGTTCTTTCTCATGAACATTCACAATCGACAGAGAACCATCTACCTCGCTAGAGCGGGCGAGGCCCTCATCGACCACCTCTACAAGGCGGACGCGGACCTCTCCTCCCTCGGCTGGCAGTACTCGCAGCGCCTCTGCGACTTCGTGATTCAGCATCGCCAACAAGCAGCGCAGGCCAGCATTCGGCGCGCGAAGGATGGGATCCTCACACCAGGGGGCCATGAGCCCGGAACAGGCCCAGGCATGTCTGGTCGCCCGCTTGAAGTATGGACTTCAGCGCGTAAACGCTCTGCGCACACCACACTCGCCTTCGCCGACAAAGGCTTCAGGGTAATCGAACGCTCGCAATTGAGCGAGATCAACCCGGGAGTCGTGGATGGGCTGACACCAGATGAGATCAGGGCCAAATTCCCCGACGAGTGGGACAAGAAGATCAAAGACCCTTACGCGCATCGCTACCCTCGTGCCGAGTCTTATCACGATCTCTCGATCCGATTAGAGCCTATCATCTTCGAGCTGGAGCGCGCCACGAGCGATGTCCTCATCATTGGCCAGTCGAGCGTGCTGCGCTGCTTGATCGCTTACCTGCAGGGCAGGAAACCGCAGGATATCCCCGGCATCGTGGTGAAAGAGGGAGAGCTTTACGAGATGGCGCCCAAGGCTTACGGCATTTCGACGACCGTGGTTGAATTTTGGGATCAAGTCAAGGAGCGACAGCTCCGTGATGAGGCCTACTACAGGGAGAGGCAGCTCAACGACCGTTTCAGCAACGTGCTCGGCGGCCCCGGTCTTGGAGGCCATGGCGGAGCCTCAGGTCACGGACGTCGTCGCGTGAGCATCTTCCGCCCTTGTATCGACATTCACGAGGGTAAGGTCAAACAGATCGTCGGAGGCACCCTCACCGACACCAACGACGACCCTACTAGGCAGGTCAAGACGAACTTTGTCGCTACGCACTCACCCGCATACTATGCGCATCTCTATCGCCAACATGGTTTGACTGGTGCGCATGTTATCAAGCTCGGGCCAAGAAATGACGAGGCGGCAGAGGAAGCCTTGCGTGCTTGGCCGGCGGGTCTGCAGATTGGAGGCGGGATCACTGAGGCGAATGCACAAGAGTGGCTGAGCAAGGGGGCGAGCAAGGTCATCGTGACTTCCTACCTCTTTCCCGGGGCCAAGTTCGACATGGAGCGTCTCAAGAAGTTGAGCGCGCTGGTGGGCAAGGAGCAGCTCGTCGTCGACGTCTCCTGCCGCCGAGTCAAGGGGAGCGCAGAGCCCAAGTGGGTCGTAGCCATGAATCGTTGGCAGGACCTGACGGACATGGAGGTCAACAAGGCGAGCCTGGAGATGCTGGCAACGTACTGTTCTGAATTCCTGATCCATGCGGCGGACGTTGAGGGCCTCTGTGGAGGGATCGACGAGGAGCTCGTGGCCAAGTTGGGCGAGTGGATTCCGGATGGCTGGGCAGAGGTGGGGGCAGCGACTGAGGGCGAAAACGACGATGAGGTACCGCAGACAGCGAGACCGCGAAGCCCACCTTCAGCACTCGCGAGCGTCTCCTGTACCTACGCTGGCGGCGCACGGCACATGGGCGATCTGGAGTTGGTGAATCGCTTGTCCAAGGGCAAAGTAGACGTCACTTTTGGGTCCGCGTTGGATATCTTTGGCGGGTCGGGCGTGACGCTCAGTGAGCTGGTGCAGTGGAACCGTGGATTGGCGGGACAGCATGAGTTTGAGGGGGATGAGACGGAGGGGGAGACAACGGCAGATGAGCATGATGGGGGAGAGAGCACGTCGACTGAGGGCGAAGATGAGGATGGGACAGAGAGAAGGGAGAGGGCGGCGACACTAGTGCAGGGCGAGCGTGTCACGGGACAGCAGGCTGCGTAGTAAGGGAGAGTTCTTGTTGTCATCATGCTTGATCATGCCGTCATGTGCAAAGTTCAAAGGAATTCTCCAACATTCGACGTGAAACGAAATACATGCAGAGCGATCAGCGAGCAAGCGGTATTGGGTGTCAAAGTCTACGAGTCTACGAAGCGATACGGTGAGCGGAATTGCTCGCGCCTACTTCCATGGCGTCGGGCTCGGCGCGCTATACGTGACGTCCTTGTCGGCCAGCAATTGCCCACCCTGCACAGTCTGGTCCAGCTGGGGACCAACGACGTGGAAGGAGGACCCAGGTGCACGCCCGCCTGTCGAGGAGGATGGCGCCGTCCCTCGTGACGCTGCGCTCCCTGCTGCAGCCGGTTTACCACCTCCTCCTCCTCCTCCAACACCGAACAACGTATCATTGTCCAGTGAAGCCATCAAGTTGTGCCTCTCACCCGTGTTGTTTGAGCTCGAGCTCCACCCGCTGTTGGTGCTGAAGGTTGAGAGCTTGGACACGCTGGCTGGGGGAACAACGTCGTCTTCATCCTCGTCGGACTCGTCCGATTCGCTTTCTGACTCCTCCGACCCATCTCTGCGCTGACCTTCCGCGAGGAGGGCATCAATGTCCGTCTTGGAACCTGCGTGTAGGTCGGGAAGCTCGTCAAGCCCTTCTTCGAGACCGTCTTCGCCTTCGTCCATGAGGAGGGCAGCGCGGCCCCCACCGGCTGTTGTGCTGCTCGCCGCACTGCCTGGCACGACGCCGGCAGGTGGGGCGAGGGGAGTGGTAGATTGACGCGGACCCGTCGGGGCAATGCCGTGTCGTGTCAGGGTGGGAGGCGTAGGCATCGAGTCGCGCCTCTTTTGCGCTCCTTGACCCTTCGGTGGCTTGCCCAGTGGGCCTTTCTTCAGCGGTGTACCGGCCAGCGAGGCTCGAGGCACGGAGCGGGGACGACTGGCGGAGGCGCTGCCCCCACCTAGCGCAACTCCGGGTGAAGCAGTATCGGCACCCTTTTCCCTCGCCGCGGCAGCTGCTGCCCTCCTCTCCCTCTCGCGTCGCACTGTTGCCGGGCCTGCCTCTACGGTCCGGAGCAGATCGTCCACGACCAATTTAGCCGCCTCTTTGGCAGGCGTCTTGGCGTACTTGCTCTGCGGGACCGAAAATTGCAGCGTTACAGGCGGAGACATGCCGGCAGGCCATGCAAGGGAGTCCTCTTCATCGCTATCCCACTCGTTCCCTGCGGCAGCAGGCGCTTTCTGCTGTTGCTTCTTGCTCTTGGACGACTTTGTGCGTGGCTTGCCGCTAGTGCCGAGAGGAGTCTTGCGAAGGTCGGCGATCCCGTCCCATTTAGAGCTGCCTGCAGTTCGGGGGTCGCGATGGTCGAAGGGATTTCGAGAAGATGAAGGAGCAGCGCTGGCTCCTCCACTCTTGCCTGGCGTGCGCTGCCCTTGCCCTGCGTCAGCCTTGCGCTGCTCGGCATTGAGGACTTTGTTGAGCAGCTTGGCACTGCCTGACCCTCCAGGACGTAGCTTGGCAGGGCTGCGGGCTGTGTGGCCGACCTTCATGTTCTCGATGCCCTTGACAAGGTCTCTGCGGTCTTGATCGAGGGACTCGTCCCCTTCAACAGCATCGCGACGCTCAGCCAGCAACTCATGCTCGCGAGCCGCCTTGTTGGCCCTATGCTGAGCAAGGAGGGTCTCTGCTTGGCTCATGCTAGCGTCTTGATCCGCCTTGACCTCGCGCTTGAGCTTCTCAAAGGGTGACTCCATCGCTGCCCAGGAAGCGTCGCTCTCGTTTGCCCCGCTGCCAGCTGCTGCTGCTCGCGCATCCCTGTCCCTTTCCTCTCGCCTGCCCACAGCCTTGAGCGAAGTGTTGCTCAGTCGAGGGGGGCTACTGGCACGGGCATTTTTGACACTCTGGAAGAATTGGGCACTGTCATTGCTGTCGTCGTCCTGGGCGCCGCTGCCCCTGCTGTCTTCGCCCTGTGAGCGGTCATAGCTGGTCGAGGCCTGCGCATCTTCGGTTGTGGACGAAGGATCGTAGGTAGATTGATCGTCGTGGCCATTGTAGTCAGAATCAGGATGCACCTCTTCGTCTTCGGGCCTCTTGACTGGAATGTGCGCTGCTGTGATGAAGAAGTCTTGCCAGAACTGCGGGGGTGTTTGCCGGGCAGAGGTCAGACACAGATAATAGCATTCGGTCCGCACTGCGCTCGTCTCACCTTGGCGCTCTGCCACGTCTTTGCACTGTGTTGACCGTAGACCTTGACGGCAGGGAGTAGCTGAGCGGTGACGATCTGATGCGCCCGTGCAAAGTTGGCGTCGATTTCCTGAAGCGTGGCCGTGATGGCCGGGTCGAGCTGCATGAGCTGATCAGCGATGGAGGATCCACCTTCATTGCCGTAGTAGGCTCCTCCACCCATGGATGCGGCCAAGGTAGCTCGCGGATGCGACATGGCAGAGCGAGTGTCAAGTAGTGATTGATGGTGATGGCGCGGATTGAATGGCAGGACGGGAAGAGGAAGCGGCAGCACGCGTTGGACGACACTTCGTAGGCACGGCGGCCCCGCCATCCGCCATCCGCCATCCGCCATCCGCCAACAACGTGGCGCATCGAGACGCGTTTCCGTCCAATCAACACTGAGAGTGCACGCACGGCAGCGACGAGCAACACCAGCCGCACCCTTTTGGCTCTCGTACCGCAATCTCCTTCTCACCACCCTCACTGCGCTGTAGCAGCCATGCCGAGCTCAACTGCTACGCCAGAAACTCTGATTACGGGCATACCCAACTTCTTTCAGGAAGCGCAGCACTCGATTGCCAACCACCGCAAGAATGCAGTCGCCCTCCATCGCATACACGCTCAATGCTCGACTTTCACCCAAGAGACGCCGAGAGGGACCAAGCTGCTAGGTGAGAAGGCATTCAACACCGCCTTCCTGCAATGCATCAATCACGTCCTTGTCATCAAGAAGGGCGTTACACAGGCAGATCGAGCTCTCAAATTCGTGGCAGCCTATGCAGCCTATGCCCAGGCTCAGTTCAGAAAGGATGCGGGACAGCCTGCCAATGAAGACGAAGAGGAGGAGGACACACCTGCTACACGCTTCGTAACTATACTACTCAAGCATGCTATCAAGGGCTTCTCAGCCAAGAACAAGAATGTCCGCCTGCGCTGCTGCCAGACTGTTGCCTTGCTCGTCAATGGCCTCGAGTCAATGGATGACGACCTGTATCAGGTCCTTCTAGAGGCGCTCCTCATCCGAATAAGAGACAAGGAGGTGCCCGTCAGAGTGCAGGCAGTCGTCGCTCTCTCCAAGCTGCAGTCAGGAGATGATGACGAGGCAGATCAGACGATGCTCGTCGACGAGGACGAGGAGGACGAACAAGTCAAAGGTATCCGCAGCCACCTGCTGGGCATCTTGCGCACAGATCCCTCTGCAGAGGCGAGAAGAGCAGCCCTCTTCAATTTGCCAATCAACGACTCGACGCTCCCCTACATCCTCGAGCGCTTACGAGATACAGATGCCGTCAACCGTCGCTGCGTGTACCTGGGCAGCCTGACAACCGGCCTAGCTCGACCAGGCTCATCGCAGCTCTCACCTGAGCAGAGTCATCAAGTCGTCAAGGTTGGCCTTGGAGAGCGAGAAGAGAGCGTGCGAAAGGCATGCGGCAAGCTCATCAACGCTTGGGTGGACCGTGATGGCGCCGACCCCATCAAGCTTGTGGATCGCTTCGATGGGCTCACGTACGCCGAGTCGACCATGTCTGCACTCAAGGCCGCCTTCGAGACAAGACCGGCCCTCCTCGACGCCGTAGCCTTCGATGACACCTTTTGGAATCAGCTCACCCCCAATACAGCCCTCCTGGCGCGCTCCGTGGTTGAGTACCTCAAATCCAAAGGACGAGCGGGTGAAGCACGACTAGAGGAGGTCATGCCCCTCGTGATGGCCCTGGCCTTCCGTGTGCAAGGCATCTGGTCCAGCCTCATTGAGCTTCTCACAACGCGAGCAGACGAAGAAGAGGCAGAAGACATGGCCTCGTCTCAAGCCTCGGTCCTCGAGTCATTGATGCACATCGCGCTCAATAGTGACTACGGCGATGAGATTGGGCGTCGCAAGATGTTTGGGCTGATCAGAGAGATGATCTCGCATGAGAGCCTGCCGACCAATCTCATTGAGCCTTGCATCGACGTGCTGTTGAAGCTCAGTGCCGGACAGAGAGACTTTGTGCGCATCGTGGTGGAGATTGTGCAGGAGCTGGCTGATGAAGAGGAGGATGAGGATGAGGAGGGTGGGGACGCGGAGCGCGATCAGGATGCAGACGACTCAGCGGAGGTCGAAGACCTCGTCCAGAGCCGACGCAAGCGCTCTCGCAGCGGCGAGAATGCCGCAAACGCCGCAGCGTCGAGTGAGCGCAAGAATGCCTCAGACAATCGTCGCCTCCTCCTCGTTCGCGCGATGCTGGAGCGAATGGCCAGCAACTTGCATGAGAACACGGCCATCCACGGCCTCATCCCGCAACTCATCGCGCCAGCCGTCAAGTCCAAAGACGCAAGCGTGAGGGAGCAAGGACTTTTCTGCTTGGGGCTGTGCTGCCTGCTGGATTCCAAACTGGCACTTGACACATTTCCCCTCTTTCTCGACCAAATCCAACGCGCCGACGGGGCAATCAAGCTGCGTGCCACTCAGGTGGTCTTCGACCAAATGCTCGTGCACGGTATCCCCTACCTCTCTTCGCGACAAGCAGCAGCAGCCGGTGGCGGGCCCGACGCTGCAGCAATGGCGTATTCGCAGATTATCGGCTTCTTACTCGGCCTGCTTGAGGACGACGAGGAGCAGATCCAGGCCGTTGCAGCAGAAGGGATTGCCAAGCTTATGCTCTCCGGCATGGTAGACGATGACGAGGCGCTTCGCAGTCTGGTGCTCGTATACATGAGCCCGGAAACGCAGGCAAATCAGGAGATGAGGCAATGCTTGTCTTACTTCCTACCAGTCTACTGCTTCTCATCCAGCACGAATCAGCGAAGACTACAGCGCGTGCTGCTCCCCGTACTGCAAGTGCTCACGGAGGTATATCACGAAATTGCCGGAAGTCAGGAGATGGTCACCCCAGCTCAAGTGGGCGCTCAGTTGGTTGACTGGTCGGATCCAAGCAAAGCTATCAACCTCGCCTCGCCGCAAGACCGTTGCATCCACTTCGACGTTGCTCTCGAGCTGCTGCAGACTCTGCTCACCAGCGAAGACAAAGAGGAGCGCAAAGTCCTCGTCGGGATGCTAGGCAAGCTCAGCCTTCCGGAGGCGGAGCATTTGGACATGCCCAGGGGAAAGACGTTCTTCCTCCTCGCGGCGAAGCTGCGCGAGGTCAATGCATTCGAAGAGACGACAGTGCGCAACTCCTTCGCTAAGTTTGAGGCAAGCTGCATCAAGAAGTACACAGAGCAGGCTACTGCGGCGAGAGAGGCGGATCTCGAGAGCGACGCTGATCTGGAGAAGTTGAGAAGCTTCCTCGAAGGGCAAGACTTGGAGCTTGCGCTGGATGATCCCGGGGCGATTGCCAATCTGGATGCGGCAGATGAAGCAAAGCCGAAGCGCGGAGCAGCGGGGCGTGCCACTTCAAGTGCGCCGAGGAGTACGAGCTCAGCGAAGCCGCCGAGCGGCAGGAGCAATCGAGCCATCTCGTCGAGCAAAGCACCCCCGAAGCCCGCAGCAGCGCCACTGAAAGCTACTACGTCGAAACGGACAGTATCCGCCGCTTCTTCACGGCAGCGCAGCAAGAGCGTCAGTGATGACGACGAGGACGACGATGAAAGTGATGAAGAAGAGGAGTCGGACGATGACGATGATGAAGATGGCGGGGCTTTGCGCGCGGACGATGATTCTGATGAGGACGAGCTTGCGATGTAACACCTCTGTACTACGATAACGGATGCGCCTTCTTTCGTTGCGACTGACGCAGTCTGCTCATCATACTGCGGGTCTCTCGCTCAGTGATGATTCGCATGTATCGCTCAGACGCTGTGAAGGGTTGATCGGCTGGCCACTTACCCTGGCGCCACGGTAATGTAGCCCCTCCAGAATCTCTCGAAGCCGCCGATGCTCAGACCACTGTTGATCGCGACCAGCTGGGTGCCTCGTTGTAGAGCCAGCATCGCTTCAAGGCGTCCAAGTGGTTGGTAGTGGGTATCGCTGGCTCGTGACCCTCGATATGCTCGATATGTTTTGGATACGAATGCGTAAAAGGCCTGGTGAGCAGGGTAGATGTCACACGCGGAGATGATTCGGACTTGAAGGCCCGCCCCGCCTGATATTTGCCCGTCGACCATCATCGGAGGACGATCAGCCGGCGCGGAGTGGTGTGCCACTGATGACCCTCCTTTCCTCCTCCTGCTTCTTGAAGCCACCCGATGCACAAAAGCGGTAGTGTCAGCGATTGACAGCTTGAAGAGCAGTGGGCGCCAAGTGCTCGATAGCGGGCCGCGATGAGACGGCGAGCGGAGCGGAACGAGCGGGTGTTGGTTGGCCTCTGCGCTCCCTGTTGGTGTCCGCCGCCTCCCCGTCCGACGACGGGACTGCGCTTGTGCACCTCTGGACTTGACTTCCTGTCAGCCGCTCCCCGCCCACAAACACGGCTCTCAGTCCTCGTCCTTTCCCACCCTCGTCTCGAGTCGTCCCCGTCGAACCCCTGGGACTCTCTCCCCACCAGAGACGGCTAGCGGACTCTAATCTCAGCCGCCCTCTCCCATCAACGCAACCAGCCTTGCCAAGTGATTCCATCCCCCTTTGCCTCGACCGCATACACGCACGCAGCGCGTTTGCGGGTGACATTGATCGACAGACCTCAGTGTAGACTACACGCATTCGGTGGCTACAAGAGCCTGGCAATCGGCAATCGAGATCTGAACAAGGTGAGTACGTGGTCGAGATTGCCCAGAAGCAAGTCGCCTTGCCCATGGGTTGCAGGGCGAATGGTCAGCGCGACAGCGCAATCGTATTGCACCAAACGCATATCAAGGCGCAGAAGTCCAGGATCTGACCATTTTTCGCCCCCCTTCCCACTTGCCCCCTTTCCTCCCCTCCTCTCGCCCACAACATCTCCTCACCATGGCCTTTTCCTTCCCTCGCGCCCGCGGCATGTCGATGCCTCCCATCTCCTCGTACCGCAACCTCACTTCTCCCGCAAGCAGCCCCACAAAGTCATCTGCGGACACCCAGCCCACCTCACCTTCTCGTCTCAGGTGGGCCAGCATCGACTTGACTGAAGAGGAGGACGAGGACGAAGACCTCCACTCGAGATCCTCCTCGTTCCATTCGCCAGCTACTTCGTTCATCTCCACTCCCAATAGCTCGCCCTTCAGCGGCACCTTCAAGATGTCGCCCCCTGACAAAATCGTCAGCAGCGCGAGCCAGTATGACGCAGTAGACCCGCTCGATGATCTTGGCGAGGCCTTGGATCATCAGCTCACCCTCGACTCGGATCTGCCTAATGTTGACCAGCTCCCGTCGGATGTTTTCAGACTCCAAGAAATGATCCGCGACAGTCGCGCAGTCATTGAGAGGAGGAATCGGTCCCTCCTGGCATCCAAGGATCGCCTCGAGAAGCTGTCGCGCTCTCACGATGAGCTCTTGGAGCGTTCAGCGCTATGGAAGGATGAGCTCGAGACGCTACAGGCCAGCCACGCTGACGTGCAGCAGCAACTCGGCTCTAGCATGGCCGACAATGAGAGGCTAGGAGAGCAGATCAAGGACCTGCGTCACACATCAGAGGAGAGCAGGAGAGCCATTCTGCGTCTGCAGGGAGAGAGGAAATCGGCGACCGGCGGTGTTGCAGGAGATAGGAGGAGCGTCGCTGCGGGCTCTCTAGCTGGATGGAACCCATCGATGCTTGGTGGCGAGCCCAGCGGTTCAGGCTCTACCCCGGATGACGGCGGCAGAAGCAGCAAGCGTTCGACGATCTTGTTCGGCGCGCCTACTGCTGCGAGTCGCAGACATACTCGCAGCGGCTCGGGCGTGGGAGTAACGCCCTCATCAAGCCAGACTGATTCTCAAAACGACGTGGAGAGGACACCGCAGCAAGCTTCTTCTGGAGGACTGCGAGGTCTGCGATTGGGCTTCGACCGCCCTTCAGAAGCCGATGGTGATGAGACGGTCGGCGAAGAGTCATCTACGAGAAGACCTCTGTCACGCAGATCACTCCTCTTGCCTCCCAGCGGCAATGCCAATCGCCCGTCCTCAACCTCCAGCGTCTCGCCAACCCCGTCAGCAAGCGGCAGCGGTCTCGGCAGCCCAATCATGGACGGCCAATTCCTCCCGCTGCCTTCCTCGCCCGCCCTGTCGGCGTCTGAAGGCGGCGACGTATCTACGGCTAGAGCAAGCACCCAAACCTTCTCCACCGCTGGGGCCGCAGGCATGAGCGCGATGCAGATCATGCGCCTGAAGGACGACGAGCTGGCGAAGATGCAGGCCGAGATGAAGACCCTACGCGGCAAGCTGGACGAGGCCATCGAGGGGCGTCGTGCGAGTGACGCATGCCTCAAGGCTCTGAAGGAGTTCATTGGCGAAGGGGGACCAGAGGGAGGAGAGGAAGCACGCGCTGCGCTGCGAGGTGTCAAGCTGCCTCCCTTACCTACGGACGACGAGGAGGAGGAAGGCGGGGCCAAGTCCGGCCAGAACGGCAGCGTTACGGACAATTGGTGGTCCTCCGTCATGCGCAAGGCCAGCTCTGCGACGCCCGCAGCCACCAACCCGAAGCGAGTCGGATCCACTGCTACCACGGCACCATCAGTCACTTCGGCCAGCGGGCCCAGCTCAGATCTTCTGTCGACGTCGCCGAGCAACCAAAGCAACACATCCGCCTCTGGACGATCGTGGGGCGCAGCAGAAGCCTCTTCGCCCATTCCTTCGTCGTCTGGCGTCGTTGGTGGCTCCTCAGCAGGTGGGCTCGCGTCGTTCGGCTCCTTCTTTGCTCGCTCGACCAGTAGCAGCAGCTCAAGCCCGCAGCCCCCCAACCCGCCGTCCAAGA